>NC_081414.1:745187973-745440473 GCF_030272615.1 Cryptomeria japonica | reverse complement strand
CACACATACACACACACACACATATATACATGTATATATACACATATATATATGTATATGTACATATATATATATATATATGTATATGTACATATATATATATATATATATGTATATGTACATATATATATATATATATATGTATATGTACATATATATATATATATATGTATATGTACATATATATATATATATGTGTGTGTGTGTGTGTGTGTACATGTATGCATGTATACATATACATATACATGTGTGTGTGTGTGTGCATGTATAGATGTATATGTGTGTGTGTGTGTGTGTGTGTGTGTGTGTGTACATATATATACATATACTTATACATATGTACACACACACACACACACACATACCACGGGGCCTTCACTAAATAGTCAATATTATATCACGTGCGTTCATATTGGGATGTTTAATATCTCACAAATGAGGGTGCAATATATTGCTCATTGGTGAAAATAGAGGGGTTTTTAATTTGGCCTATGAAAAAATACAATATTTTTTGCAAATAGGGGGCTTTTAATTCAGCTTGTGTATTGGTAGGGGGTGGAAAAAAAGGCATTTAGGGCAATATTTTTTTAAAATAGAGGGATTCTTTAGTATTCCATGAATGCAGGTGATATAACTCAGGTTCACTAAGTGAAGCCCTTTTGATATATATATCTTCTTCATTCCCTTCTAGAGAAATATCTCATACACATGACTTTTCTTTTTCCTCTCCTAGTGCAATATAGACAACCTTAGTGTCATCTATAAATGAGAACTCTTCTATTATAGAACCTACTATGCTATTTGCATTGACAAACCATTTGAGGCCTAGAAATGCCTATAATGCATTGAAAGATTCTTTCATCTCAACTACTTCAAATTTTAATTTTAATTTGAAACCACACACATTTACTCCAATATTTTATTGAATTTTCCTATAAATTTTTATTTTATATCTTTTTGCTAAGTTCACATTAAGTAGAGTTTCTATTAGTTTAGGCCTTCCCAATTTCCCCGTGTTGTTCTTGGTATGATTTTGATGCCTACACCTAGGTCTCCCATGAAAGGTTGCATCTTGCAATGGTTAAGGTTAGAAGTTATCAATAATGACCTATTCTCACATTCTTGATTATTATTTATTATGGTGATCTATAGTCATCTATTTATTTGTTTATTCTATTAACTCACTAATTGTTATAATTTGACTAGAAAATTTTATTTTATTTTTTGTACCAAGGAAGCCTTGACTTCTTCAATGTAAGAATTCTTCTTCTGAAAAGAAGTCATTTTCTTCATTTTATTAATAGATTATTTATTTTTGGCGCTTTCCACTATTCTATCATATTATTTTCTTGTAAGGTAGAAATAGCCATAATTATCTAATTTTGGGTATGATTCTTCACTTGTGTCCTTATTTATTTTCTTCTTATTCTTAGTGGTATTATTCCCCTAGTGGGTAAGAATCATAGTTATGTTTTATGATTTTGTGACCTCTTATTTTTAGTTTATGTTTCCTCTAGATCTTCTTCCCCAAAGTTAACATCCTTAGTGGATGTGTCAAATGACTAAATGTCAACTTTTTGGCACCTCGTGGATATTTTTTGCCTAATAATCCTAGCCCCCCTTGTTTGACCCTTGAATCCCATCACTCTTAGATATAGGTGGAGTGTTCTAGAAAAATATTGTTGTACAATTTCACAATTATATAAGTCATGATATTATTTAGCATAGAATGCATATGTTTTTCTTTGGTTCGATTAACATTCTATAGCGTAGTGACTCTTCCTCTCACATTTCAAACAAGTTGTGTCATCTCTTTTATAGTTTCTCCTTCCCCTTTCTCAAATTCATCTATTTAATGAAATGCTATAGTTTCCTCTTGATGATTTTGTGGAGTGATATTCAACAATGTGTTATCATTATTGTTGTTCCTCAATAGTGGGTGTTTATACCCAATTTCTTGTGTCTACAAAGGCCATTATGCAAGCCCCTTGACATATTCTATCATTTGAACTTCTCTATTATACTCCCAACTTAGAAAAATTTAGGGTCTTAGTGTGCTTCCAATTTCTCAATTAGAATAATTTAAATGGACAATTATTTTTCTCATGATCATCTGAATCTTTACACAATCCATAAAATATTGATTGAAAATTTTGCAATATTGTTTATACTTATACTTTTAACATTGCTACTCTTTTATACCAAGTTCCTTAGGGAATTCATTTTTTAAATGGCCTTCTCATGAGAAAAATGAACACCATATGCTTTGTTTCCCTTTGTTAGGCTCTTCTTTGGCCATTGCACTCTAGTTTAGAGTGATTTTTTCTATCAACAGTTGTACTTTCTCAATCATCTCATTGTCCTTCACCTTGTTGATTTTCTCCATGCCTATGCTTCAATTTGGTAGCCCAAGGTCATTGCATATAAATAGTTATCAAGGATATTTTTTTCAAGTTCAAATATGAACAACTAATTTAATTATTTTATATGAAGATATCTTCAAGTTTCTGAGAGACTTGTTTTAATCCCCTATCATACTCTTTAATTATTTCTACTTTCATTTGTACTAACTCCTATAATTTTATTAAACTCTTATAGAGGACTTGTGGAGTATCCAAGTTTCCTAGGAATTATTTCTTTTCATCGTCCTAATCTTTGTCATAATTGGGGTATGTTTTCTTGAATGAATCTAGTGTGTCTTTTCTTAGTGATGCTAAAAAGTCTAGTAGTTCTTGATCTTATATTTCTCAACGCCCTTCCTTTTCCATAATGATTTGAGGAGGAATATGTCTTCTATATAGCCTCAATTGTGTATTTTTTGAACATTGGAAGTTTAATATATGAATACATTATATTTGAATTTTTCTTGTTTGGTTTTGAGAATAGATTAAGATTCTTTATTTCCCTCTTTAATTCTCTTGATCATCACAAATTTGTTCCATCTACCTTATTCTCTTTTTTACCTTATCTAAAATAGTTTTTTCCTACAACTTCTTCACAAACTTCCAAAAACTACTCTTGTGAACCATTTTCTTCTTCTTGTAGGTATTTTGAAATTAGAATTATTTTTACTTTATATGGGAGATGAATCCTAGTCTAGAGTGTGTGAACCTTCATAGCATCATTTCATCTTTAGTGATATATTTTCGTTTGTAATTGAAATATTATTTGTTATCAATATTTCTATTCCCAAATGAAACATGGTATTTTTCTCGTTGTCTATCTCTTCTTAATTTTCTCACTATTATTATGTAATTGCTCTAGGTATTCTTCCTTAATTGATAGTGTCTTCTCCAAGTTTTTTAAGAATTTCATCAATAATTCATCCAATCTAATTATAATGTTACAAAAAATTTCTTTGTTGGTGGTGTTTTAGTTACATGCAGTAGTGCCAAAACCCATTTTATTTTGTAGTTGGTCAACCAACCACCATTTTAAAGAACAATCTATCTAGTAACTAGAGTGTACCTTTGACCCTGCCTATTTAATTAATAAAAAATATAAAGTAGTGTTGTTCCGATTTTCAAATCAATTAATAAATATAGTTAATGGTGTATTCTAGTTGTTGGATAAACATTGCCCCAATTAAACATCATCCAAATGGTTTGGTTGGAAATGAAATTAAAAAGAAAAGAAAGAACCAAAAAGTAACAGAGTTAATTGGTAATATGAACTCAATTGAAAATGGTGGGAACTACTATAAATCCTAGGAGGAAATATTCAATTGGAAAGTGGAAAACCCACTATTCACTTTTAAAGAGAGCTTTGTAACAATCAAAATTAGAAAGTGAATATTGGTTGAAAAAATTGTAAAGATTGATGAGGATTTGATTTCTCTCTAAAGGTAGATGAGTTTCAAATACATTTTCAAGTTTTAAACGAGAGTACAATAACTATTAAGCAAGTCACCTCTTCTTTGAGCAATGTAAATTATTTTTGATAAATTACTAGGGGAGAGGGCTCTATAGTGGAGCACTCTAACTTACGCCTCCCAAAATCTTATGTGGATATTTCAAATCACTCTCAATTTTGTAAAATTGCTTGCTTGTCAAGTCCTCTTTAAACATTTGGTTTGGAATCCACATGCTCAAATATAATGCCACATCAGCATGCTTTTTTGTTGAGGTGTCCAAAATGATCCCAAAAAAAGTAAGACTGATATTTGTGCACTAATTCATGCTTATCAATGTGCTAGTTTGGCATCACATTATTGGTTGCATTTTTAGATTTACTGAAATCTTTTTCCAGATAAGTATTGGTACTAAGGGACTCGTTTTTCTCAACTACTATCCCACTAACCCTCTCCCCTACTTAGAATTGATTAATTTCATAGAAAGGTTTAATTATCTATGAAAGATTAGAAATTCTCCAATTACAACAGCATAGATTATTATTAAACCTTCAATAGGTTTAATTATAAAAGATTAATAATTATAAGTATGGGCAGAGCTATTTATGATTATTATTGCCGACCGCATTCTCCAATTGCAACAACATAGATTATTTTTTTCTCAACTAGGGGAAGAGCACCAGTAGTTGAGCATGTACCGATTGTTGTGAGGGTTGTTGATACCTTTTGTTCCAAAAATTGAATAAATAAAACCTATTGTTTGAAACATAAAATATCAATTTTTGTTAGGAAATGTATCAATAGTTGTTAGGAAATGTACCAATAGTTGTTAGGAAATGTACTAATATTGTAAAAAGTAACCAATTAGGTGATGTCATATTAGTTGCACAACTATTGGGGCCTCTTTTGCACGCCTATTGGTCTCACTTTTTTTGGGGCTATTTTGGACACCTTGGCACTATACTTGATGATGTGGCACTGAAAGCTTAGTTATAAGCAGGGGACTTGCCAAGTAAGCTACTATAAAAAATTGGGAGTGATTTGAAATTTCCACGTAAGATTTTGAGAAGCACCAAGTTAGGGTGCTCAACTACTGGTGCTCTTCCCCTATCTAAGGCTCTTATAACAAAAACACCAAAAGTAAAGGTAAACGACCTCACACAATCACAGAATATGACAAAGACATATTTCAAAATCAACGATTTGAAATAAATTTTCTTTTTTTATTGAAATAATACAAAAAAAATTACATTGATAACAGCAATCATAAGATTGTCAAAAAAAAAATGAAAATAAAGGCCACCAACAGGAAGAAACAATAACCATATCCTTCAAGTAATTGGGTAAGTCATTTTCACAAGAAAGTCATTAATAGCAACTTTATCAATATCAAAGTAGTTGTCTGTATCTAATGTTTTGCAATATAATGTCTCCCACTCATTTTGAATGGTTCTTTTTTTTCCCATTATAGCACCTCGTAGGTGATAATAAAAAGTGATCGTTAGTTATGCTTTCAATTATTTATGATCATGTATTACTAAAATCTTTTTAATGGTAAACCTTTTAGTTATAATTATTGATTTGAAATTCGAATGTTTTTGTTGAAGTACTCTCTTCACTTTTTTTTTATATACAATTATTAATGTTTTTGATTTAATATCTACCTAATATTCAAGACGACACTCCTGGCTTTGAAACTTGCTTTCATTGTTCAATGCACAGAATGAGGTAATCAAAGAAAAATAGGAGATAAGTTACATACCCATGTGATTTTATCAATGCTTTTGTACTACATTTCTCTGTTTGAAATTAAATGCTGTATAGACTTTAAATGACAAGGACAACATTTAAAAAGCGAAACATCAGTCCTGTTACCAAACCGATGGAGAGAGTTATTGCGATGTTGCTGTTCCACGGATAACATAATAAGTATGCAACGTCCTCATGTTTTACATTTCTTCATCCCTTGTCAGTATGGGAAACATTTGAATCATTCATTTCTTAAGCTGTAACCCCACGTCTTATAAGATTTGTTTCATATAGCTAACCAATACTGAAGCACCAACTTAATGGGCCGGTGGTGAAATGATGTTTTCAATTCAATGCAGATGTTGACAACGCTGGAATGGACGGATCGAAGTTGTTTACTTGTGAGGAATTAAATGCCTGCTTAGACTTTAGTAATGGTTATATAAGGGCTCACAAATTGCACTTACTATATCGAAAATTGCAAGCAGTTAAGTTTAACCATTGTAAGGAAACCATGGCTTCAAAGCTTAATAACTCGGGAATGCTTTTGATGGACGTGTCTATTCTGCCTTCAAAACGGCAGTACGGATTGACTAAGCGCATTTTACACCATCGATTTTGTAATAAACGGCTGCGATTGACTAACTTGTCGCTGACACGATGTACGAAAGGTCTGTTTTGGAGCCATAATAGCTTCAGCCGCTTTTGATGGCTCTGGCTATTGTGGGTGTTTTAGTTATCGTAGAGTGCAGAAGCTTAATTATATCAACAAAATCAAAGTTTAATGAAATATTATTTTAGTAATTTTTAAATAGATATATTTAAAATTATTTCAATTAAATGTTTAGTAAATTATTAATTCATATTAAATGATATAATTTTGTCAGAGTACCAAAATTTATGAAAACAAATCATCTCATCGACTTTGTATATTATTATAGACATCTTAAATACATCTCTACTTAAAAGAAAATGTCTAGAGATATCTTTTGGTGTTATGTGTTGTGTTTTTTAGATTAAGAATGGATGAATATTATTCAAATTGTATAGATCAAACCCTTTACCAACGTTTCTTTATCTTGTTGACATACCCATTTTTTCTACAATTTGATATTATAACTACAAATTTTTTTATTGGAATAAGAATAAAATTACAAAGTCACATAGCAAAAATAGTTGTAACAATAGTTTTACAACAACGTTGAAACAATTGTATTTTAAATCCATTATATCTACAATTTTAAAAAACAAGTTTACTCTATATCATCATATCTACATAACCATATTAATATAAATAAACTAGCAATCACACATTGGTGTGCAATGGGTATGTCAAAGAGACATGGAAAGAAAAAATGGGAATGTCAAAGAGATAAAGAACCGTTGGTAAAGGGCTTGATCTATACAATTTGAATAATATTCATCCATGCTTAATCTATCGAGCTATTTTTTGGATGCCTTGTCTATGTTGATTAAGAAAACATAAAGGACAAAATAGTTTTATCTCTTTACTTTAATAGAAAATAGAAACCCTTTAAGTGGGGAGTATTTAAAAAAATTCAATATTACAACTAAACAATATGGAGAACACTAAAACATATAAATCAAAGAGAAATGCAAAAATTTGTCAATAAATGTAATTAAACTAACAATCCAATTGTACTAGGGAAATCATGTATGGGAATTACAATAACTTGAAAATACAATAATAATGGGAAAAATAATATTCGATAAACTGACATATTGCAACGGGTAAGTGTTTATAAGTTCCACAAATAAAATATTTAACCATATAAAGATCAATCATTTATGACCAATTTCACGTCATTGAAATCAAGGATAGAAGATTTATATGTAAGAAATTTACAAAAATATAATCGATATCCAATAACATCCCCAACAAGTATTTTTAGCATATACCAAAGGATAAAAGTGTTTCGAATTGCGCCAACTCACTTAGTTACATTCCTTGAAGAAGTCATAGTACCCTCGAGTAATTCCAATTACCTATCAAGTAAATTGCTAGATTAGAAGCAATTCCATAGAAGTTTAGTCTTTCAAACACTTAATAGAATACCATAAATATATGTGGAAAGATATTTTGATATTTTATGACTTTTAATAATACATATTTATGATATTTATATTTATAATTTTAATAAATCATTTAATCATCTTAATTACATAATTATATCAATAATATCAAAGTTTATTGATATTAAACTATATTTAGTAATTTTTAAATAGATATACTAAAATTTATTTTATTGAAGAAAAATAGACTATGATTACCATAAGGGTAAACCCTCAACATCCAAGAATGACACATTTAAACCAAGTGAGATAGCTTCCATCCATCCACCACCTTCAATTCTAGTTTCAAACCCTTCTAAGAAGGGGAAGGAGGTCATAGCTTTTGTCATCATGGAGGCTTTTGTTCGTCCTACTTTTGTACAAACACTCTAGCTAGTGTCGATACTCTCGACCTATCCATATAGCTTGTGCCACTCTCATAGCCCTTCTAGGCATGCAAAAGAGAGTGATATTGTTCTAGAAAAGAGAGGGAACTGGCCTTCCTGGTTTCCAGGCTATCGTCATTTTTTTGCATAATTGTTTCTCCTGTCTTGAGGATGGGGATCATAGGCATGATTTGGAATCATGAATTTTTTGTCATGGAATGTTTGAGGTCTCACTACCTCACCAGGAAATATTCTACATGGGATATTTGACCAAATTATCCTAGTATTGATGTGCTTTGTCTTCAGGAAGTTAAGATTTTTGGTTTCATGCTCTCTACTACAAGTTGGGTTATTTGGCCAAGTCGCCTAGTTTTTACTTCCACACACAAGGCAGGTCATGAAGGGGTTGTTACTCTTCTTGTTCCAAGCTAGCAATATGTTGTCATTGATCATGGGTCTAATCCTACTCAGTATCTTGTGTGGATCCTCATGTCAATTGGAAATCATTCCTTTGAGATTATTATTTTTTATGCTCCCAATGACACTATTGAGAGATCTTCTTTTTGGCATTGAATTGTAGATTCAATGCCTCTTGCCACTTAGGTATTGTGCAAAGATTTTAATGTGGTTGACGTGGCTTTTGAAAATGAGGGTTTACCACCTTTTTGTTGGATAGTTGTTGAATGGGAGACATGTATATTTACATGTGCAATAAATTGGGCCTTTATGATCCCAATACTTTCCATCGACAATAGCATGTTGTGTGGTATATGTGGAGCAATTTCTGTTGAAAATACCATAGGATTGAGAGTGGGGATTGAATCAGTCCAGACCTTAAAATATCATACTTATTTTCTATAAAACTTCAAACCACAATCAACTTATAACCGTGATTATGAAATATGAAAGCACAAAACACAATAAACACATGAATACTGAATTTTCATGGAAAACCCTAAACAGGGAAAAACCACAGTGAGAATCACACTCACAATATTAATAACAAGATTACAATGTTTTAGGCTCAAGGGAAAGGAGCTCACTTAACCTAATTAGACTTGCAAGACTAAGGCACACAACCTTAGTGCAAGATACAAGGACTTGCATTACTAAAACTCACTATCTCAGAGTAAGAACAAAGGACTATACAAGCTGCCAAAACAAACACATTGTCTTATGGTAGGTACAGGTAATAGATGAACAAAAATGTATAAGATCTCTTTATCATGAAATTATCCTTGAACCACAAATGTCAAGTGACCAATATCATGGAAAATACATCTAACATCAACCACTATCTTAGAAAACTATCACATTGAAAATATCATCCTCAAAGCTCTTCACAAATTGACTTTCACACCAAATTTGCTTGCATATCATTCACATATACTTCACATCAATTTACACACATTCCATATGTCAACTCATACAACTGCACATCTATATATACAAGATCATTCATTAAAACACTCGACTTGGTCAGCCATAGACAAAATATACAATATTACATAAATTAGACCACTTGGACCAATAATACCAAATGCGGTCCACTCCAAGAGATAGAGGGAACCCAAACACATCACAAAACATCCTTCTAAAATGATTCCAATGAACTGCACATGCTAACACATCCTCCAAAGTTGGCATCAACAGAATCATGTAGATAAATAATAAAGCACATTAACAAGTCGGCCCAAAAACATCCTCCAATGTCAAATACACACTATTGATCTACACATGCCATGGTGAGACCCATAAAAATATCCAAATCAACCTTCAATGCATATCCAAACCAAAAGAGCATGATTCAAATAAGATAAACCAACTAGGTCAACTAGAAACTGACACGACTAATAGTGCCAAACACAAAACATCATAACTTTACTTGCCAATCAAACTATAACACTAGAAAATTGAACTGAAATAGTCCATAAACCAAATGAATGTATGTCCTCTAAGATGCAACACTTGAATCTACATATCAGAGGACCGCCAAGCATTCTCCAGACCAGCTCTGACAAACAATCTCACTATCAGAAACAACAATAACCAACTCTACCATCTAAACAATAGAGGACCTAAAAACTAGATAATGCAATATACATATATCATAAACATTATATCCAAAATTGCAATCCATAATCTTCACAAACTGAAGGAATGCAAAATGTTCTTCCACTGGGACATTAAATACTCTTTCCTGCATATTGAAACTTCCACTACACCAACCTTCTAGAAACACCTCAAACTTGCTCAACATTACTACCAGATCATGCAAAAACATCAAAATACTCACTTCAAGACCATCTACAACACACAGTGACATCAATGACAACACCGAATAGGTTGACATTGATGACAACACAACTCAATATAACTCAAGTTTCCAACAATTTTTGTTTGAGAAATGGTGGAGTCCTTAAACAGATTAATTGTGCTATGATAATGACACAATATTTTTTCACCTTTACAACTTCTCGAGATCTGTTGGTGATTCCTCTCTTCAAGGTCACCCTATTACACCACTTTCCCATCAATTTTACCATTAATTGGCAAGTGGGTCTAGTGCAGTCTTACATTTTGTTTAAACACTTCTTTGCTGAGTCACAAGCCTATGATGGCCCACATTCTTAGGTTTTGGAACCTTGAGTTTCATCCTACTCAACATTATAGCTAGATTTCCTAGTGGAATAATGTTATCCAAGACACGTTTTGATTCCTTTGCATTTATGGCCGCCAACTTGCTATGTTCCACTAATGGTACTATGAGGCTGCCACCTTGAATCTCCATCATGCGGCATGAAACATCTTACCACCAATCCCTTCTCTTATAGTTTGAAAGCTAATGTGGTGCAACTTCACCACTAGAAGTGGGTTGTGGATAGCCATGATGCTAGAGGAGTTCAAATCAAAGCCAAACTTCACTGGCTAAAGGTGAGGGACATAGCTTCCAAAGAGTTCATTTTGGATCTACAAGCTTGTCACTCATCACCAGGCATTAGAAAAATTAAGGAAGGCCATAGGGTGCTCTTTGAGCTATTGAATATTCTTGAGGCATTTGTTCTCCATTATGAGAAAGACTTCACTACTTAGGAGGCCTCCCATGAGCAATAAAAAACTCTTAAGATTGCTTGTAGGAGGTTCAATCAAACTTTCTAAGGCTCAGAATCCCTTCTACATGCAATTGTTCACCCTTGATGATGTCAAAGAAGTTGTCAATTCCATGGAAGATGAAAAGCCTCTATGTGTTATGGTTTCCCTTGTGAATTTTGTAAATCCATCTAACATTATTTGGGTCCTAACTTGCACAAAGTTTACCTAGAGGCATTTTAAAATCAATCTCTAGGACAATTAATTAACAATAGTAACATTAAGTTCATACCTAAGCCTGGTGACCTGGAGGATATTTGAAATTGATGGTTGATAACCTTTCCTAATGTCTCCTACAAGATTGTTGTGAAGGCTTTAGCTTTGAAAATTTACCACATGCTCCCCCAAATTGTTTTTCCTGATTAGACTAGCTTTATCAAATCTCGGTACCTCTTGAACAATAATATTGTTGTTTGGGAAGGCATATAATAGGCCTATCATTCTTGACAACAAGTCATGTTCCTCAAAATTCTTTTTGCTAAAGCTTATGACTGAATTGAATGACCCTTTATTTTTCTATGTTGGGTACCCTTTGTTTTGGCCCATGATTCATTATGTTAGTTTAGATGTTGTTTGGTGATTCTTATGCGTGCTTTACCATAAACGATTGTCAATCTCAATTCATTGGGCTCCATCGATCAATTCACCAAGGTTTCTCTCTGGCCCCCTTTTGTATGTGCTTTATGCTGAAGAATTTGGCTATTTTTTGGCTCATTCTATTTCTACTGGGCACATCCGAGGGATCACCCTACCCAAGTCATCTCATTAACTTCTCAATGACCATTTCACATATGACTCTTTTCTTTCACTTGTTGAAGATAACAAAATGTCAAGGATACCCTCCAATACCTAGATATATTTTGTTTAGCTTCTATTTCTACCATTGAATGACATAAAACTCAATGTTATAGGAAATCCTTTCTCCTAGCTTCACCTTGGATTTTTCAATATGGGCGGAAGTGGATAAAACATAGGAAAATATTTTGATTTCTGGGTATTTATTTTTCTTTCCAAGCTTGACTAGTGGAGCTTTGAAACATGGCCCTTGCTAGGATCGAGAAAAATCTTTCTTACTAGATCACCAAGCCACTTTCTCTGGCTAGTAAATTTTAGTTGTGCTCTAAAATTATCATGACCACTTATATTTATTATTCCTCTTATTGGGATCCTTCTAAATCCTCGTATTCAAAATTTGAAAACCTTTAGTCACATTTTTTGAAATTTTTTTAGAACATTCATTATCTTGTAGTCTTCTCCCGCACCTTCTCTATTGTGTAGATGAAAGTCATGATCATTGTTGTGAACCTCTCCCCTCATCTCACCCTTTTGAGGTCTTCGCTCCAATCCAGTCCTAATCCTCTTTGCCACTCTAGAGAGTTGCAAATGCAATTCATTTCTTTTGAGGCAAACATTATTGGTATTGGAGGCAGGATTGATGAGAACGTGCATCTTACAAGAGTGTGGTATGTGGTGGTGGCTCTAAGGATTTTTACTTCATGGTTTTGGAGATTACCAGACTATGTAAACTAATTATGTTATTGAATCTTTGGATGTCTGGATGTCAAATACTATATTATCTAGCTTTTTGTTGGTCAACACTATTTTGGTTTCATTTGAGATGATAAAAGGATGATCAATAGAGTCGTGGTTTTGTTGTCTTCTACCTTACATGACCATGCTTCTTGGAGATATAGTGTTGGATGGAAAACGAATTCACTCAAAAGATTCTAGGAGATAATAATGAGGTCTACTGGAAAATTGTTGTATTTGTTTCTCTTCTTTTAAAATATGTGTTGTCCTTTCACTGGATTGTATTTTTTTTCCACATTGCTGATATATTATACTCAACTACTTTATAATTTGTTGTTGAAATTCTTGTAATTATTATTTTTATCCAATAAAATAAATTAATTAATTAAAAGTCATAACACTTTGTGTTTTCCAAATGCATCACCCATTCCCTAAAGACAAAGAGGGGTGATACACATCTCAACAATAATCTATTGCGCTAGCTCAAATGAGTTAAGAAATGATAGTAAAATTTTATTGACATGCGCTCCTCTTTAACCATTACTTCTCTATTATTTTTCAAATCAAACACAATCACAAATTTTCTTTAGATTTATGTAATTTCTAAGGCATTATTTGTTTGGAAACTTAGAAATGTAAAGCTAGTAGTGGAAGAGCACCAATAGCCATCATAGCTAACTTCGTGCACCCATAGATCCTAAACGATATATCGAATTTTGATTTTTTTTGTTTTGTTGTCTTCGTATGCGACTTAACTTCTTAAACCTATTGATCTGGCTTCTGGGTAGTAACAATCTGATCTCTATGGGTCATTATGCGTCGAAAGGTCAAAAAGTGGTCATTTCAAAGTGTCGACCGATACTTGAATGCATTTGCGCCAATACCCGCACACCAAAACACCACTATCCATTTGTAAAATACCTAAAAGCTAATATATTTTTCACCTTTTTATAAAAAATAATTAACCTAAAAAAATTATGACATGCATATAATTAAAAATAATGATAAATGTAAACAAGTTTAAAATGGGTGATCAAAAAACATGTTGACCACCCATAACCCCCTTCCCGCGGAGGTATGGTGGCCCCACGTGGCACAAACTCCCGCTATCTTTTTTGCCCTAAAAACTTAGGGAAATAAAATGTTTCCCTAACATTTGCACTCACAAGTTAGGAAAAAAATTTCGGTCGGCGACCTCCTCCGCAGCCTTGGCCTCCTCTGCAACCTCCGTCGGCGGCGTCCTCTGCAACCTCGGCCTTCGGCTGCCTCCTCCATCGGCGGCCTCCTTCGCAACCTTGGCTCCCAGGTAACGATAACTCGTCCATATTGCATATTGGATGTCCAATGACGGTTTTGCTCCTTCGCAGCTGCATTATGCTTTGTCTATTGCATATTGGATGTCCAATGATGTTTTTGCTCCTTCGCAGCTGCATTATGCTTTGTATGCTCTGTTAAATGGTGTTTCTTTGTTTATATTGCCGAAATCATTACAGTTAATGCGAATTTTTTTTTTGATTATTGTTCATAATAGTTTGAAACCCCTTCATTATTTATCATTTCTTTTTATGGGTGTGCTGTTAAATGGTGTCTCTTTGTTTATAATGCCAAAATCATTATAGTAAATGCAAAAAAGTTTGATTATTGTTTATAATTGTTGGAAACCCCTTCATTATTTATCATTTTCTTTTATGGGTACGCTGTTAAATGGTGTCTCTCTGTATATAATGCCGAAATCATTACAGTGAATGCGAAAAAAATTGATTATTGTTTATAATTGTTCGAAACCCCTTCATTATTTATCATTTTCTTTTATGGGTACGCTGTTAAATGGTGTCTCTCTATTTATAATGCCAAAATCATTACAGTGAATGCGGAAAAAAATGATTATTGTTCATAATTGTTCGAAACCCCTTCATTCTTTATCATTTTCTTTTATGGTTACATTGTTAAACATTGTCTCTCTGTTTATAATGCTGAAATCATTACAGTGAATGCGGAAAAAATTGATTATTGTTCACAATAGTTCGAAATCCCTTCATTATTTATCGTTTCCTTTTATGGGTGGGCTGTTAAATGGTGTCTCTCTGTTGATAATGTCGAAATCATTACAGTGAATGCGAAAAAAATTGATTATTGTTCATAATAGTTCGAAACCCCTTCATTATTTATCGTTTCCTTTTATGGGTGGGCTGTTAAATGGTGTCTCTCTGTTTATAATGCTAAAATCATTACAGTGCCTACGAAAATTATTGATTATTGTTCATAATAATTCAAAACCCCTTCATTATTTATCGTTTCCTTTTATGGGTGGGCTGTTAAATGGTGTCTCTCTGTTTATAATGCCAAAATCATTACAGTGACTGCGAAAAAAATTGATTGTTGTTTATAATTGTTCGAAACCCTTTCATTTTTTATCATTTCTTTTTATGGGTGCATTGTTAAATGATGTGTCTTTGTTTGTAATGCAGAAATCAGTACAGTGAATGCAAAAATAATTGATTATAGTTCATAATTGTTCGAAACCCCTTCATTATTTATCATTTCCTTGTATGGGTGCGTTGTTAAATGGTCTCTCTGTTTATAATGCTGAAATAATTATAGTGCATGCGAAAATAATTGACTATTGTTTATAATTGTTTGAAACCCCTTCATTATTTATCATTTCCTTTTATGGTTGCGTTGTTAAACGTTGTCTCTTTGTTTATAATGCTGAAATCATTATAGTGAATGTGAAAATAATTTATTATTGTTCATAATTGTTTGAAACCCCCTCATTATTTATCATTTTCTTTTATGGCTGTGTTGTTAAATGTTGTCTCTCTGTTTATACTCTCGAAATCATTACAGTGAATGCGTAAATAAATGGACTATTGTTCATAATTGTTCAAAACCCCTTTATTATTTAGCATTACACACACACACACACACACATGCATATATATATGCATGTGTGTGTGTGTGTGTGTGTGTGTTGTTAAATGGTTAATGGGTGTGCTGTTAAATGGTGTCTCTCTGTTTATAATGCTGAAATAATTACAGTGAATGCAAAAATAATTGATTATTGTTCATAATTGTTCGAAACCCCTTCATTATTTATCATTTTCTTTTATGGTTGCATTGTTAAATGTTGTCTCTTTGTTTATACTGTCGAAATCATTACAGTGAATGTAGAAAAAAATGGACTATTGTTCATAATTGTTCAAAACCCCTTTATTATTTACCATTACATACACACACACACACACGCATATATATATGTGTGTGTGTGTGTGTGCTATTAAATGGTTAATGGGTGTGCTGTTAAATGGCGTCTCTCTGTTTATAATGCTGAAATCATTACAGAGAATGCAAAAAAGATTGATTATTGTTCATAATTATTCGAAACCCCTTCATTATTTTTCATTACATATATACAGATATATACATATACACATATATGTGTGTGTGTGTGTATGTGGGTGTGTACACGTGGCATGAACTCCCACTATCCTTTTCGCCCTAAAAACTTAGGGAAATGAATATTTTTGTGGCATTTTCATTGTTTGCTATGCCTTCAATTTGTTAATATATTCACTGTAAATAATATTATCAGGCATACCATGTAGTACTTCCATTAAATTTCATATGATAAATACAATAACATCATTCAGCCATTTACTCATTTTGTTTTCAGCTATATGGTTATTGTCTATATTATCATGCATACAGAAATAGAGACACAATACCATTTTATTTTGTTCAAAGATGTTCAATGATGAGTTACGGAAATAGATTTGTTTTTCATCATTTATCTCTATCTGTATATATATTTATACGGTAGCATTTTTTGTTGTTGTTGAAAGATGTTCAATGATGTAATTGTTCTCTATCTAGTAGAATATCAACAATATCCAATTTTCAATCACATCACAGTTCACTATCTCATGCTTCTAGTTTCTCTCCTTGTTATATAATGTTTGAAGTTTTGTACCTATGTCTATGTGTCTATACACACACACACACACACACACACACACACACACACACACACACACACACACACACGCACACGCACAACACATTTACATACTTATAACTCCTGCATGGCTCTTTTGAGTTCTCTGGCTATATAGTTAATGTTATATAATGTTTCAAGTTTTGTACCTATGTCTGTGTGTGTGTGTATATATATATATATACACATCACAGTTACATACTTACAACTCCTGCATGGCTTTTTTGAGTTCTCTGACTATATGGTTATTGTCTATATTATCATGCATACACAAATACAGACACAATACCATTTTATTTTGTTGAAAGATGTTCAATGATGAGTTACATAAATAGATTTGTTTTTCATCATTTCTCTCAATGGCATTGAGGGTTTCATTTCAATGATCTGTCTCTCTTTATATATTTATACGGTACCATTTATTTTTTGAAAATCATGTTCAATGATGGAATTGTTCACTATCTAATAGAACATCAGCAATATCCAGTTTCCAATCACATCATAGTTACATATTTTGTTCTTGCATCTCATGCCTTTAGTTTGTCTCCTTGTTATATATGGTTATTGTCCATATATATGTAACTCATACATATATATACACACATATACATATATATGTATATGTATATATATACATGTGTACATGTATGTACATATACAGGTATATGTATATATATACATGTATATGTATATGTATATATATACATGTATATGTATACATGAAGAAACACACAATAGCATAATATATTCTATAACGATGGTTGATGCGAGTTCTCTGGCTATATGGTTATTGTCTATATATATTTTTATGTGTATATGGACAATAACCATATAGCCACAGAACTTGTTGTTATCAACAACAGTTTCCTTATTCAAGGGGGGTCATTCAGATTGGTACACATTGAATAAGTAAATTCCTTCTATAGTCAATGTTAAATGTTATAAATCTTTCAATTTAAGTTATATTGTTTTCAGTAAACCAACATTTATTTCAATATAGTCACTATAAATAATATTAACAGCCATGGTGGATGTCCAATGATGGTTTATGCTCCTTCATAGCTACATTATGCTTTGTATATTGACGATTTCTTTGTATGCGGTTTACAGTTTCATTTCAATGCTCTCTTACAGCTTAGTGTGCCTATATGTTTGTCATCGACATGCACACATACATGTATGGTTATTGTCCATACACACATACACACACATATACATGTGTGTGTGTGTGTGTAGAATAAAACTGAACAATTCGAAGCAATGGAGGTCTGCATATTCAATATGACATGAACGAATGTTTCCCACAAAAATTTAAATTTGAAAATTGGTAGCTACCACAATTGAATGCATTGCACATTCGAATTATATTATAAGACAAAATTCTCCATGTCACACTTTGATTACAATCCAATTCATTGCATATTTCTGAGTTCTGCAAATTCCCTTTGCAAATTCCTTAGGTAACTATTTCTTTGCAATATGTAAGTATGTTATACATATGCATATGCATATGTATGTTAGACATATGCATATGCATATGTATGTATATGTGCAATTCTATGTACATGTGCATATGTATGTAGTTGGATATGTATATGTATGTACTTATGCATTCAATAATGTATGGATGATTTGTTGTTACAACGTTACACTACCCTCGATTATTGTTGTTTTTTGCAGGTCTGCTAGAGCATCGAGGGAAGAACCATACTTGTGGAAGATCATCATATCAATGTAAATGTGTTTATTACCACACTTCAATTCTTTGGAGATTATGCCTTTAATGCTTACATTTTATATTAATTTGTGTAGATATCCTAGGTAGTTATGCATTTCTTATGAAATGTGTTTCTTAACACACCTTAGTTTGTTTTGCATTTTGTTGTGATTGTTATGGCAGACAATGATCTAGGACTCACTATGTCAAAGACAACAAGCATGCCTCTCAGGTAAAGTCCATATGACTTTACTTTGGCAATGATCTAGTAGACAATGCAATTTGTGAATTGTTTATGTTTCAATTTCTGAATTGTTTGTGTTTCAATTTGTTTTAATTTCTCACTTAGTTCATATGTTTCAATCTTCTCTTTGTTGGAATTGTACTTTCGCAATGATCTAGTAGACAATGCAATTTCTGATTTGTTTATGTTTCAAATTATGAATTTGGTTTTTTTTTAATTTGTTTAAATTCCTCACTTAGTTCATATGTTTCAATCTTCTCTTTTTTGATCTGTACTTTGGCAATGATCTAGTAGACAATGCAATTTCTTATTTGTTTATGTTTCAATTTCTGAATTGTTTGTGTTTCAATTTGTTTAAATTCCTCGCTTAGTGTAGTAGAAAAAGGAAGTGCCCTATTGTTTGTGTTTCAATTTGTTTAAATTCCTCACTTTCTGAATTGTTTGTGTTTCAATCTGTTTCAATTTTTGAATTGTTTGTGTTTCCATGATCAAATGGAAGTGCCCTATTTGAGGAAAAGAACCAGATAAAGAATTGTCTTATATTGCCTTAAAAGATGTCTTGTTAGATACTACCAAGAATGATAACTTGGCAAATAACAAGATATCTTTTAAGGCAATAGAAAATAGTTCTTTGTCTAGTGCCTTTTTACAAATAGGACACTTCCTTTTATCATTTCGACGCAATGACCTAGTAGACATATTACACTGCAATTTATATATGATGACTGCAATTTGAATACTTATAATATGATGACTGCAACTTGAATATTTATAAGTGTTCAAATTTCTCACTATCAAAAGAGGACATATCAGTGGCATGTGAATGATCAAATGCCATTGATATGGCCTTTTTGATAGTGAGTAATTTGAACACTTATGTGGCCTTTTTTGATAGTGAGAAATATACGAGATCAATTCAACTGATATATGAGAAATACCACATCACATAAAACAAACATATCAGATTTACAACAACACCATCAATTCATTGGAATATCCATCTGATATATCTGAAAACAACGGAGTTCTGAACACATTACAAAATCTAGCAGTATCTCATTCTATAATCACATCACAGTTATATCAAAACTCAAAATCTACTCTCCATTTGGGTATTAATCACATCACGGTTATATCAATTCTCCATTTGGGTATTAAATGGAGGAGGTCTGACAAATCCAACCCCAACGGACTGTGGCCTACTAGGGTCTGGCCCACCAAAATTATTTTCTTCATTGTGAGGGGTTTGTAAGCAACTTTCTATTTGAGCAAGTAATGCTTGGTTTACACCTGAAGTAAGTTGCACAGTGTCTGAGGGTCCAGGTGCAGTCCCAACCTGCATAGTATTAATAGCTGCAAAGGCTGGGGACAAGAGGTTCATCATTTCCATGAGAATTGGGTGTCTGTTGGGTAGAGGTTCTGCGACTGTGGCATCATCTTTTGTCCTCTTCGTACGCTTGGCTGCCTTTTTAGCTTTGATCCTCTCCTTCTCAAGCTTTGCTTCTGCATCTTTCTTTGCCTTGTCTTGTCCTCAAATGAACTTGTCTTGGGAATCCTGCAATTTTTTGGCCTGTTTTTCCACCCTCATAGCCTCCTTTTCTATCACTTTTGCTTCACGTTGT
This sequence comes from Cryptomeria japonica, assembly GCF_030272615.1. Lineage (NCBI taxonomy): Eukaryota > Viridiplantae > Streptophyta > Pinopsida > Cupressales > Cupressaceae > Cryptomeria > Cryptomeria japonica. The sequence continues at coordinate 745,420,158 of NC_081414.1, read as the reverse complement.
GCCTTCCTCTGTCTCATCTGCTCTTTCTTTCACTCTGCCAATTCCTCTTCTCTTTTCCTTTCAGCCTCTTTATCTTTTTCCCTTTGAATGTACTCATCAGATGTCAAGATCTGTGACTGGCTACTAAGACGTAGAACCCCTTTCTTACCTCCACGTGAAGATTGGTTCATTCTCTGCACTTGAAGTCTTAAGAATTGGATGATTTGCCTTGGCTGTTGCTGCCCATCCTCTTGTGTGCATGGCACAAACTCAGGTTCGTCTTTACTTATGTGAACTTCGTCTTCACCATCAACACCATCTTGCTGCTCCTAGTTGACTGCATTGGTGAAGTAATGAATGACATCTGCTGGATCAATTTCTGGCAGACTAGGCATGGAAAGCGTTTCATCATCATAGTTGGCTGCATCTTGGGTCCACTTTGGTATGTCAGCTTGTGTTGGCAAAGACATGCTTGTTGATGTATTTTTGAAACCCTCATTTGGCTGGCTGGTTTGTGGGGGCGGACCTGCTTCGGCAATTTCTGGTGTCAAACTTGTACCCTCAACCGTTGCTTGTGTTCTTGTATGGAGCTCTACAAAATCTTGAATCTGTTCTTCATTAAAACCTGCCAATTGCAAGCACGCTTCCACTGCCATATACTCTGGTTCTTCATCCCTTGAAGCAGCATCATGTTCTGTTCTAACCTCAAATGCCTCACTTGGTCTCATATCATTCTCTAATGCATTTTGGTTAAGTGGCCAAATCCCCGTCCTACGGAAGCCACTGATTATATTGGCCGGTGGCAATGCTTGGGCAAACGCCTTGCTCGCAAGAGTTTCCAACTCTTCCCTTCCAATTTCAATATGTGGGAACTTAGACATCCATCTACTCCTTTGTTGTTTGAAATAATTTTTGAAAGGTGAGAAAACAGAGACATCAAGCGGCTGCAGTTTGTGGCTTGTATGAGCCAGAAGGGTCACCAAATCAATACCTATCTGCCTTGCTTCTTCAATTGTCCTGAAGGCTACATGGCTACCATGACCGTCAAAGATTAGTAGGGCCCTGTGTGAGGGTGGAACTCCACCAGGGACCGAATGTGCAAAATGTTCCAACCAATTTAAGAACAGCTCCTTCGTCATCCATGCATGTTCTTGGACTGCCATGCATGCTCCTAGCTCGCAGTTTGCTATGTAGTTTCGAATATGCCTCTTAGACTTGAACAAATAAAATCTAGGAATGCTGAAACCGCATGCACTAACACATGCCAAAACAGTGATCCACTCTTTACTCTTCGAAATTAGGTGCGGTACACACCTCTGCCCCAATTTGGCTATCACTCTCATTCCACAATTCCTCCCAGCTTGCACACCAGTCTCATCAAAATTCCAAATCCGATTCCTACCATAGTGATTGAGGTTGTAAATTAACTCCAAGTTGTCATAGAAAGAGGCAACAATAGAAGGTCGAAGCATAATAGCCCTATCAGAGTCCACTCCTTCTACTATTCTCATCGTCAGATCAGGGTGCCTTCATCTAAAACCTACCCACCATGACCTCCCTGGCATCCCGTTTTTGAATGGATTAGGCCTATTCTCAGTAATTTGTGCAAAACAATTGATTGAAGTTGACTGATTTGGAGACCGTGACCAATTTCAGCCATGTCTTTGCACCATTGAACAACTGCATCCTCCTCCTCTGCTGATAAAATGGTGTGTGGACCCCTCACAGTTGTAGTTGTGGTTCCCATAAGCCATGCCCTCAAAGAAACAATGGGGATACCATATTTGATTGATGTGCCTCTAAGAGACATGTGCATGTCTTCTATGCATGAAATTGCCTCTTTCATGTCAGATATGCTCCATTTTGGTTTAGGATCCTTTGAGGCCACCTGTACTTGTGGTGTTTGTGGAATACAATTAGAATCTACAGTAGGATGGTCATCTACAGCAGGAGTCAATGGGTCTTCATTCTGACAAAATTATCTTCAGCAGGGAAGTGCACCCCACGAGTGACTCTAACTGTTCAACGTCTAACATACCTGTTTCCCTTTCTACCTCGTGCCATTATGTTCAGTGAACCTACAACAAATCATTTCCATGAAACCCTCAATGCCATTGAGATAAATGATGAAAAAAAAATCTATTAGTCTAACTCATCATTGAACATCTTCAACAACAACAAAAAATGCTACCGTATAGAGAGATAGATCATTGAAATGAAACCATCAATGCCATTGAGAGAAATGATGAAAAACAAATCTATTTCTGTAACTCATCATTGAAAATCTTTCAACAAAATAAAATGGTATTGTGTCTCTATTTGTGTATGCATGATAATATAGACAATAACCATATAGCCGGATAACTCAAAAAAGCCATGTAGGAGTTGTAAGTATGTAACTGTGATGTGTGTCTATATATATATATATATATATATATATAGACACACAGACATAGGTACAAAACTGGAAACATTATATAACATTAACCATATAGCTAGAGAACTTAAAAGAGCCATGCAGGAGTTATAAGTATGTAATTGTGATGTGCGTGTATATATATATATATACACACACACACACAGACATAGGTACAAAACTTGAAACATTATATAACAAGGAGAGAAAGGGGAAGCATGAGACAGTGAACTGTGATGTGATTGAAAATTGGATATTGTTGATATTCTACTAGATAGAGAACAATTACATCATTGAACATCTTTCAACAACAAAAAAAATGCTACCATATAAATATATATACAGACAGAGATCATTGAAACGAAAGCCTCAATGCCATTGAGATAAATGATGAAAAACAAATCTATTTCTGTAACTCATCATTAAACATCTTCAACAACAAAAAAAATGCTACCAGTTAGAGAGACAGATCATTGAAATGAAACCATCAATGCCATTGAGATAAATGATGAAAAACAAATCTATTTCTGCAACTCATCACTGAAAATCTTACAACAACAAAAAAAATACTACCGTATAAATATATATAGAGAGACAAATCATTGAAATGAAACCCTCAATGCCATTGAGATAAATGATGGAAAACAAATCTATTTCTGTAACTTATCATTGAACATCTTTCAACAACAAAAAAAATGCTATCGTATAAATATATATAGAGAGACAGATCATTGAAATGAAACCCTCAATGCCATTGAGATAAATGATGGGAAACAAATCTATTTTTGTAACTCATCACTGAACATCTTTCAACAACAAAAAAAATGCTACCGTATAAATATATATAGAGAGACAGATCATTGAAATGAAACCCTCAATGCCATTGAGATAAATGATGGAAAACAAATCTATTTCTGTAACTCATCATTGACCATCTTTCAACAAAAAAAAATGCTACCGTATAAATATATATAGAGAGACAGATCATTGAAATGAAACCCTCAATGCCATTGAGATAAATGATGGGAAACAAATCTATTTCTGCAACTCATCATTGAACATCTTTCAACAAAAAAAAAAATGCTACCATATAAATATATAGAGAGAGACAGATCATTGAAATGAAACCCTCAATGCCATTGAGATAAATGATGGGAAACAAATCTATTTCTGTAACTCATCATTGAACATATTTCAACAAAAAAAAAATGCTACCGTATAAATATATATAGAGAGACAGATCATTGAAATGAAACCCTCAATGCCATTGAGATAAATGATGGGAAACATATCTATTTCTGTAACTCATCAGTGAACATCTTTCAACAACAACAAAAAATACTACCGTATAAATATATATAGAGAGATAGATCATTGAAATGAAACCCTCAATGCCATTGAGATATATGATGAAAAACATATCTATTTCTGTAACTCATCATTGAACATCTTTCAAGAAAAAATAAATCTCCCATATAAATATATATAGAGAGACAGATCATTGAAATGAAACCCTAAATGCCATTGAGATAAATGATGGAAAACAAATCTATTTCTGTAACTCATCATTGAACATCTTTCAACAAAAAATAAAATGTTACCATATAAATATATATAGAGAGACAGATCATTGAAATGAAACCCTCGGTGCCATTGAGATAAATGATGAAAAACAAATCTATTTCTGTAACTCATCATTGAACATCAAGGGAAACAAAAAAAATGGTATTGTGTCTCTATTTCTGTATGCATGAAAATATAGACAATAACCATATAGCCAGACAACTCAAAAAAGCCATGCAGGAGTTCAACATGTAACTGTGATGTGTGTGTGTGTGTGTGTGTGTGTGTGTGTGTACACACACACAGACATAGGTATAGAAATTGAAACCTTATATAACAAGGAGAAAAACTAGAAGCACGAGATGCATGAGTGGAAGATGTATCTGTGATGTGATTAAAAAGTGGTTATTGTTGATATAGTATAAAGATGCAGATTTATTTCTCAAATGAGTAAATGGTTGAATGATGTTGTTGTATTTCTCATATGAAATTTAATGGAAGTACTACATGATATGCCTGATAATATTATTTACAGTGAGTATATTAACAAATTGAAGGCAGAACAAACAATGAAAATGTCACAAAAAATCTTCATTTCCCTATGTTTTGAGGGCAAAAAAGATAGCAGGAGTTTGTGCAACATGGGCCCATAACATGTCCATGGGAAGGATGTTATGGGTGTTCAACATATTTTTTGACCACCCATCTTAAACTCTGCAATAAAAGTTGTCTGGCCTGGTGTGTATATATATATATATATATATATATATATAGTCACTGTAAGTAATAGTATTAGGCATACACATTGTTGTAATGATAAATAATGAAGGGGTTTCGAACAATTATGAACAATAATCAATTTTTTTTGCATTCACTGTAATGATTTTGGTATTATAAACAGAGAGACACCATTTAACAGCGCACCCATAAAAGGAAATGATAAATAATGAAGGGGTTTCGAAGAAAATGAAAAGATATTCAGTTGTTTTGCCATTCTCTGTGATGATTTTGGTGTTATTAAACATTCTTTGTGAGGATTTTAGCATTATTAAACTGTAAGAGAGCATTGAAATGAAATTGTAAACCGCATACAAAGAAATCATCAATAAACAAAGCATAATGCAGCTACGAAGGAGGTAAATCATCATTGGACATCCAATATGGCTGTTAATATTATTTACAGTGACTATATTGAAAGAAATGCTAGTTTATATTATTTATAGTGACTATATTGAAAGAAATGCTGGTTTATTGAAAACAATATAATTTGAATTGAAAGATTTATAGCATTTAGTTAATAGTAGGGAATTTAGTTACTTTCTGTGTACCAACCTGAATGTGTGCCCTCGAGTAAGGAATGTGCAGAGGGTATTTGCAGAGCTCAGGAATATGCAATAAATTGGATTGGAATGTGCAAAGGGTATTTGCAGAGCTCAGGAATATGCAATGAATTGGATTGCAGTGAAAGTGACATGGAAAATTCTATCTTGTAATATAATTTGAATGTGCAATGAATTCGATTGTAGTAGCTAGCTATTTTCAAATTTGAATTTTTGTGGGAAACAGTCGGTCATGTCATATTAAATATGTAGTCCTCCATTGCTTCGATTTGTTCAATTTTCTTCCCTGCTTTGAATGAAACTTGGTTTTTTAAATTGGATTTTATGCAAATTCTTGGATATTGGGGAGCCTTACACTAGTTGTTGCAAATGTAGGTACCAAATGCAGATCAATTTAATGCATGAAGCTATGAAGTGATATTTGGAAGGATGTACACTTGAGTGTCTAAGAAGTTTACAATTGATTGTTTTTATGTCATGTAATGCACCAATAGCTGTGCATATGTAATTGTAATTGGAGTACATTTGTACTCTTAAGCCACTTGCATAAAGTGGCAAATGTAAACATTAAGTTTTTAAAAAAATAAAAATGTTTATTATTTGTGCAAGATGTCTTGTATTAAAATAGGAAATGTACCAGTAGATGTTTTTTTTTTTACTTTATGGTTTTCAACTACTAATTCATTTGTGAACATGTATTGGTGTTAAAAAAAATATTTACTGGTATTTTTTTATTTATGTACTGACAATTTTTTTTTTATGTTTTGGGGGGTCAACATGGTATTAAGGTGACGGTTATTGGAACTATTTCAACTATTGGTACTCTTCCCCTAGTATGATATGGAATGCAATTTCTTTTTATATGTTTTTTTTGTTCCTTCTCCTCTTGTATCTACATTTTCCTTCTATCAATGTCTTTCTGGTCAAATAACCTTCTCTTTTTATAAGAAAAGAGAGTGGAATGAACTTATTATGCCTTCCACTCTGTACATTTAAATTTTTTTGAACTTACATATAATTCATTCATCCATAAAAATCTCTTATATAAAAAAAAATTGAACATTTAAATTTTATTTGTTAGATCTAATAATCATTGTTCATAAAATTTATTAGATTATTAGAAATAAAATTGAACATGGTATATGTCTTAATTTTATAACTCCGGACCAAAAATGTATGACCTTGGCAAACATGAAAAACGAAAAATGTTAGTATGAAAGGGGTCTAAATAATTATAAAATTATATTCTACTCTAAACAAAGCTAGAAGTCTCACAAATGATCTTTTGATAATATAACATGTCACACATACACCTTAAAATTAAATGCTAACTTTGAACTTGTGTAATATTGAAATGGTACCTTGCATCCCAAACTTCATGTTCTACTTTTGAAACTATAATTTTATGTCAAGAGTGTTAATAAAGAGAAACTACTAAGGATTAGAAAGCTATAAATTTAAAATGAGAAACAAAGAAAAGAGGGAAATATGAATAAGAAGCTAGCAAATGTGCAAGAACTCTACAAAGGATCACAAAGCTATAAATTGATCTGATAATCATCAACTTTTCTAAATTTTAAAATTTGCATCCATCTTGGAGTGCTTAAAATTTTATTTTTAATTTAATTAGAAAAGAAAATTGTATGAATTTTTAATGGTTTTTTTTAATCGACTAAGTGGGTAACCCTTGGCTAGTCAATTTAAACCAATTGGTTATCTCTAATTGATCAAGTGAGCATCATCAAAATGGTTTGATTTAAAATGAAGTTAATGATAAAAGAAAATAAATAAGGAATATATTTCAAATGGTCATATGAACTCAATTTTTAAATAAATAAATACCAAAGTTAAATGGTCATCTTGTAAGTATTCAATTTCTGCAGGGTATTTGGAGCTTGATAGATAGTTGTTGGGTGGCATAGAGGTTCCTTGGTGGAAACAGATGTGGAACAAGTTTTCTTGGCCCAAATGCAACTTTTTCATGTGTATGGTGGTTCAAAATTGTTGTCTTAATTGGGATAATTTGTGCAAGTGTTGCTTCCAAGGACCCTCAATGTGTGTTTGTGTCAAAATAGTGAGGAGTGTGTTTCTCATCTTTTCTTCCAATGCCCCTTCTCTATGAAGATTTGACACTTTTGGTGGGAAGTTTGGAAATAGGCCTGCTGGCATGTTTCCTCTTTGGCTAAATTTTGGGCTCGTTGGGGTAAGGCCCCTATTAGGACTCCTTTCCTTAAAGTTTCCTAGGCCCTTGGACCCACCTTTATCATCTACCATCTTTGGTTAGAGAGGAATTCAAGAATTTTTTCATGATGTTGGAATGGTTTTTCAACACTTGTGGTGGAAGTTATTCATTCTCTTGGTGAGACTATTTCGGCTAAATGTGACTTGTCTGGAGGTGTGGATCCTGGAGAGGTTGATACTTGTAATCCCCTCAATTTTCCTTTTCAGGGAGGTGTTCCGATGAGGGCGGCTCAGGTCATGCACACTAGATGTAGACATCCTTTGCGAAAGATAAATCGGGGGGGTTGTTGGGCCCCTCCTCCTTCTAGAGTTTTAAAAATTAACATTGATGGCTCATCTTGTGGGAATCTTGGTAATGTTGGTATTGGTAGACTCAGGCATGACAACTCTAGAGATGCTCAATTTATTTTTCCATTTTATAGTGTCGTCATACTAATAACTTCATGGAGGCTCTGACAATTTTTATACTGTGAAACGTAGCTGTGTTTTGGGTTGGAATAGGGTCATTTGTGAATCAAATTCCCTTATGGTGGTAACTATGCTAAATGGCCAACGACTTGATGATGTTGGATGGCAGTTAGCTTTGGTTATTAGATATATTCTTCGGTTGTGTAGTTCTTTGGATTTTGTTTCTTTTCATCACATTCATAGAGAATGGAATGGAGTTGCAGATTGTTTGTCCAAATGGGCTTATGACCATCTACAAGGCTGGAATATTATGGACATGGGACAATTATCTCTTGAATTGTCTCATTTGTTGGACTACTTAGTGAAAAATGATAGAGTTGTGTAATGCACTTATAGTAAAATTATCTCTTGAATTGTCTCATTTGTTGGATGTCTTTTAGATATGAACTCAATTGTAAATGGTGGGAACTACTATAAATCCTAAATGGACATACTAAATTTAAAAGGACAACAATTACATTTTTTTTGGTTAAATCAAAAGGGGTAAAAATATATTAATCAAAAAATAAGCTTACAAAGTAAAAATGGCCAACAACCCAACAAAGAACAAATAGTTATCCATTTCTATCCTCCTCAACTAATTACTAACATATGAGACAAATCCAAATCCAAATGTCCTCTTTTTGTAATATTAAAACCTTGTAGCCCGTAGCCCATCAGGTGCTCATTTTGCTATGCAATCCACCACTCTATTCTATTTTCTAGGAATATGACAAAAAATAATAGATTGAGTTGCAAATATAATATCAAAGGAGAGTAAACTAATTGTTGAGCAAGTGGACTCTTCTTTGAGTTGTGTAAATTACTTGACTGCACAGTTAGCCAAAGAGAGACAACAATACCAATTGTAGTTGTTTTTTGTTATTGGAGCAAAACAAAGCCAACATTTTTGTAAATCAGTATTGACAAATTGTAAAATTTTGTAGTTAAACCTGTACAATGATATAGCTAGACAAATATAAATTGCATTAACCATTGTACAAAATTATATGAATACAATCCCTAGAATATTTTGGCAATTGATGTTTATTATTACTCATCGAATTCTCCAATTGCAACAACATAAGTTATTTTTTTCTCAAGTAGATATCCAAGTCTTTAATAACAAAAGAACCTAAAGTCAAGGTAAACGACCTCAGATAATAAGAGAATATGACAATGATATATTTAATAGGTCAACATTTTCAAGTAATTAGGTTAGTCAGTTTCATAAGAAAATCATCAATAATGCAGCTTTTATCACTATTAAAATAGGTAGGTGTCTATATCTATTGTTTTGCATTATAATTCAGCTAGATTGGATTATTTTAAATTTTAGTATAATAAAAAAATTGTTAGTGTTAGTAATAAAAAGTGACTATTAGTTTTGTTTTTAATTATTTATGATCCTGTAATAATGAAAAAAAATAAATTGTAGTTCTCTTAATTATAATTATTGAAATTCTAATATTTTTGTTGAAGTATTTTTTATCAAGAAAATGTGTATATATTAATTCTAATACTTTGTTGAAGTACTTTTTATTAAGGAAATGTATATTTTTAATCCACCAAAAAAATTCAAATAAATTTTTTATATTAATTCTAATACTTTGTTGAAGTGCTTTCTATTAAGAAAATGTATATTATTATTATTTTTTGACATCTTATGGAAGGCCAAGAGTCATAGCTTAGAATTCCACTTCAAATGTCCCTATCGGGAATTGAACTTGGTAAAATAATAATTTCAATATATGAATAATTATAAGTTTGAAATTTTATTGATTCATCATATTATATTATTTAAATTATATAATTTTGGAAAATGATATAAAACTAATTTTTCTATGTTTTATTTATTTTTAAATATTGTCTTAGGTTTTTTTTTTTTTAAAAAGAAAAGAAAAGAAAGAAGAGTGTTAGCATTTGAATCTTGGTGGGCACAACAACACCACTACTTAACCAACACACTATAAGAAGAACCCCAATATTATTCAAAAAATTATTATATAGAATTTCATAAGATTTTTTTTTAAATTTCTTATCATTAATTATTACTTAGGTTTGAATCTTTATTATGTTAATTTATTTTAAAAAAATCTTAAATTATCAATCTATACATTTATTGAAGTTATGCTGGCTAAAAAAATGTCTATCAACATAAAAATGTAAATTACTTGATTATTTTTAATATTTAAATCTTTTATTAATAAAAGAAACATATTTAATCACATTTATGATTTATAAGTTTAAAAATCCTAGTATTATAACTAACTTACTTGATGATATGATTGTTTTTTTTGTATTGATCAATGTTGGAAAAAGAAATTACAAATAAATAAATAGCAGTCCAAAAGGAACTGCACAAGAAATAAAGGATCTTACAAACTGGGTGACATGGTTGTTTGAATAGTGAGGCTCTAAAAGTGGGAACACAATAGGGTAATGTTGAAATATTATTTTGAACTAGAATTTTTTAAGGGTACCAACACAATAGTATGTTCAAGTCAAGTGTCTTGGCTTTTTATTTTTTATATTGAAAAACAGTAAATTCGACTAATTGCTATGACGAGTCATAATGATGCGCTTCCCCTAATTAAATGTACAGAATGAGGTAATCGAAGACAATAGGAGATACATACTTACTCATGTGATTTTATCAATGCTTTTGTACGAGATTTCTCTGTTTCAAATTAAATGCGATATAGACTTTAAACAACAAGGACAACAGGCAAAGACGCGAAATCAGGCTGTGTTACATAATGAATTGAGAGAGTTGGTGCACTGTTGCTGTTCCGCAGATAACATAAAAAGTATACAACGTCATTATTTTTTAATTTTCTTAGGTTCATTCGAGTATGTGAAACATCCTGAATCATTCATTTCATTAGCTGTAACCCCGCGCATCAGACTTGGTCTTATAAGCAATCAATACTGAAGCACCGACTTGATGGACTGGTAATGAAATGATGTTTACAATTTAATGCAGATGTTGACAACGCTGCAATGCACAGATCGAAGTTGTTCACTGGTGAGGAATTAAATGCCTACTCAGACTTTAGTGCATTGGAATGCTTATATAAGGGCTCACAATTTACACTAATCACATGTAATATTGCAAGAAGTTAAGCTTATCCACTGTTAGGAAACCATGGCATTGAAGACTAAGAACTCTGGAGTTCTCTTGACGGTTATGGCTATTGTGGGTATGTTAGTATTGGCAGAGTGCAGAAGCTTGGGTGAAACTATATACGACAAGGATAATTTGGGTGGAGGTGGAGGACTTGGTGGAGGCGGTGGTTTTGGAAAAGGTGGTGGTGTTGGAATTGGCGGCGGTGCCGGTGGTGGTGGAGGAGCTGGTGGCGGTATAGGAGGTGGTGCTGGTGGTGGCCTTGGTGGAGGCGCTGATGGTGGCCTCGGTGGAGGTAGTGGTGGCGGTTTAGGTGGAGGAGCTGGTGGTGGTGTAGGTGGTGGAGTAGGCGGAGGTGGTGGTGCCGGTGCTGGCGGTGGCCTTGGAGGAGGTAGTGGAGGTGGTGTTGGTGGAGGGGCTGGTGGTGGTGTTGGTGTTGGTGGAGGCGCTGGTGGAGGCCTTGGTGGAGGCGCTGGTGGTGGACTTGGTGGAGGAAGTGGCGGCGGTTTAGGTGGAGGAGTTGGTGGTGGTACGGGTGGAGGCCTTGGAGGAGGAGCAGGCGGAGGTGGTGGTGCAGGAGGAGGAGTTGGTGGGGGTGCTGGTGGCGGTGTAGGAGGCGGTGCTGGTGGTGGTGCAGGAGGTGGTTTTGGAGGCGGTGCTGGCGGTGGAGGCGGATTCTAAGTTAGTTGGTTTTCAAATACTGCATCATATATATAGGGTAATATGGAACATGTAAGGTTTTGCCAATAAATAAAGGGAGGCGGTGCCGGCGGTGGAGGCGGATTCTAAGTTAGTTGATTTTCAAATACTGCATTATATATATAGGGTAATATGGAACATGTAAGGTTTTGCCAATAAATAAAGGGACAACTGAAATGAATTGCTGGAAAAACGATCAAATTATTATTATGCTCGAAAAATGACCAAATGATTATTATGCCGTATTTTACTGTTACTTTAGAGTACAATTTGCAACGTAAATGCATTTACAAACAATATAAATGATAGAAAAGAAAATCCTGCGAATTTTATATTTGATTTGGTAGGACAATAAAATGGGAGCTATTAGAATACGAACTCATAGTTAATTTGCAATTTATTCTCGTCTGCATTTACAATCCTTGGGGGCTATTTCTCATTATCATAAAATAAGTTTTAATTTGAATTGAAAATATATTTTAGATATATTTTTTTAATTTTTTAACTAATGTATTTGTTCAATTTAATTTTCTAATTAATTTTGTACTGTAAAAAAAATTTAAAAATACTCGGGGGGGAAGTATATGTTTATTTTAAATATGTTTCCATCTTTTTCAATCTTTTTATTGATTAAATTAAGTCACAAATTTAATTTTTTCAAAAAACATATTTAAATACATTTAATTAATTTTTGATTCTCATGAAAGATGGGTTATTGTGAATCATTATTCATGACTCATGGGTCAATGAGTTCGACTCAAAAACTACACAGTTGATTCCAATCCTGTGGAAAAATACACATTTAATTCATTTAATTAAATCTCCATAATATTAAACAGATGTGTTCATGCTATAATATCCAATCTAACAGCTACTTGTTTTCTACACTCTTAGACAATTCTGAAGAATTCCAACAAATAATACATTGTCCAAATTATCTTAGCGAAAAATTCTTCATGTATTGCTTCAAAAATCAACTGTGTGAATTTTTTTGCTATACATGTTAACAATATGAACTGTAGAGTACGAAGCAAGAAATTCTCGACCGTTTAGTATAACTTAGCGTTTTTTGAGACAGCGTAATCTGGCATTGTTGAACTTAGTTGATTTTTACAAAGTAGACGATGACAATAAAAGATATGATTTTATCAACAAATTAATTGAGCGTGTTCTAAAATCAATTAAATTTATTGTCCGTAGTTCCAGATCAATGAGCGTGCGCGGAACCTATGCTGGTTTCCTTCGTCTGGCGCATCAAATATACTGGCTTAATCAATTATGTGTGGTTCGTAAGTAAAATTATGTTTCAAAAGATTTAGGTTTTCATAATCTACGATGATTATAAAAAAAATGGGCAATTAAGATTATTATGAATTTTAAATTAATCTCACAATATTTTTTATTATTGATGGAAAGATTTGACAATTATAGGTATCTTAAAAGTTTAAATTCACAGTTGGTTTTGTAAATATTAAAAAGTTAAATGTATAATCATTTATGTTTTGAGTTTATTTTAATTAAAATGTCTTATATATAATATGTTTAATTAAGAATGTTTTAAATGTAATAATTAGTTTTCAAGTAACATATTATCATATTAATGTAGCTTATTACATCCCATATCCTGATTATACTATTATTGATCTCTACATAAGTGATACATTCTCCATCACCTCATATTAGATATATATTTGTGTAGGCTTGATCTAGGGCACTATCATAGCCCTAAATGTGAAGATTTATTATTTACATTTACCTTTGATGTCTTAGATTCCTTCCTACTAGACATTGAGTCAAGCTAGCACATACTCAATTCCAAATTATGCACTCTATCAAATGAATGCAACATCACACTATTAATCCCACTTAATCACACTACTATGAAATGGGTATGGATGTTTCTTGTATGAAAAATGATTTAAGATTGAAATAGAATGAATGTACATGTGCATATAATCATGAAATCGAGAAACAAAAAACATATACCTCTTGTCTCTCTCTTATTCCAATGTATTATCAGGTGAAAAATGATTAAAGATTATAATAGAATGAATGTACATGTGCATATTCTCATGAAATTGAGAAACAAAAAACATATACCTCTTGTCTCTCTTATTCCAATGTATTATTAGGTGCATTCATCAATTATGAAATGATCCTAGCTATCATTGTATTTTGAAGACAAAAAAATGTAAGACTAGATCAATCCAAATGTATGTGTATAATCATAATAGATTTGGAAAAAATCTAAATCATGCTAGAATAAGTCATATAAGCTATTAAAACTATCATATCTTGATTAAAATTATGTTCAAATACCTTTTCTTGATTAGGTGTCCTCAAGAATGACCTTGGCAAAGGTGACATCTTAGCCACACGTGGCATACCCTAAAAGAATAACGTGATGGATATTAACATATAATTTAACTAATCACATTTCAAATGATATGCATATTCAATAAAAATTGTAAACAAGAGGTGCAAAAAAGAATATTGTATAGTTTTATAGGCCAAATGAAATGATTGTAAGGGTGGCATCATCGACCTATGAAATCTAATCCACTATCCACACCTACATAAATATACATTAGTAAGTTAATATATTTTATAAAATATTATTTTAAATTCAAGGTCTTATTGTATTTTGATATGTCATAAATTGTTTATCTCTTGATGAAGATACAGGTAAACAAGTTGTGGTAGGAAAGGTTAGTGGCATACCAAAATTTGCCACTACAACCCAAAATGCATAATGTTTGAATCAATTTAATTTGATCTATAATTAAAAATATATTTACACTTGGAAATTTAAATTATTTAATAAATAAAATGTTATAAATTCAATTCAACATCTCATGTTTAAGTAGCGAAGACCCAATCCATCATCATTTGTGAGCACCACAACATACGATGTGCTAACCTGACAACTAGCCTCACAACATGTACACTCATGGGAGCTCAAAGCATCTCCATGTGCATTATTATCTACCCCAAAGCACACATGGTAATAGGTGGGGCACCTGTGAGTGCTAAGCACACTAGAGGTAGATGGTCTAGCTATTGTTGCACCATCATTTGAGCCAAGAGGTTGGGATAATTGTGTCCCATTCTATATGATGGTGTTAGTTAGTGTGGCAGTTGCCTAAAAGGTCTAAATCTCCATATACTCCTTCGGGGCTACAAGGATCGTCATGGGAACAACAGGTTTCATAGCTATTCTTAGCTAATTATGGAAGTTTTTAACCCATCAAACCCCTAGTCTATCCTGGGCAAAGCCTCCACCTCTACCTTGGAACTCCCTCATATCAAAATAATTGGGCATTTGATTAAGGGTGAACTCATAGTATAGTTTTCTCAAAAAATATAAAGACATTTGATAATTATTGCAAGGAGGTTGGTCGAAGACCATCCACCACCTATCCTAAAAAATAGTTCCCATGGGCACATGATTACACCAATATATAGGAAACCTCTTTGAATTAATAAGTAGAATATGATTGGTTCGGGGATCAGTGAAAAGAGCACATATTTGTACTTTTCTTATTTTTTATTTTTAACTTCATCATAGGTTAGTCCATGCGCATAATAGTCATGACATGAATCCCTATATGTTTTCCATTTAGTTACTTGTTTGGAAACTTTATCTACACTTATCACCATTGTTTCTAAGGTAGTGGCAAGGGATGCATGGTGTTGGTGTTTTGAGGACTTGAATCTAGACACTAATTTAGAACTGGTCACTCTATTTTGTACCAAATGACCTAATAAATCCTCCTATGTGTGTTGAGAAGGGTTTATTGGAGGAGACAAAGGGTTTCCCATCTGAGGGATATCATCAGTGTTTTCTTTAGGATTATCAAAAGGAAAAATTTGTTTAGGTACATTATCTTGAGCATCTAATATCAATTTTGAAAAATGAAACAAAATTAATTAAAAAAAATGAAAATACAATGAAATTTTAAATAAAAAACAACTAAAAATGCACAAAGGAATCTTGACTTACCTATACGACGTTGTGACATGATAGATTTGTTGATAGCACCAAAAAAATGTATGGGTTTCGCTATCTTTTTTTGGAAGGATTTCAATCACTATTGTGTCGGTCATGGGTTAGAATGACCTAGTCAAACGTTTAAAAAAATATATATAATAAAAAAAGCAATCATGTTGCTTTTGTTTTAAAACCTCGATTGTAGTTTTATTATAATTTTAATGCATACGAGGTTTTAATTCTAAAACCCCATGTGTGTTAAGGCTCTTATTTTCTGAGTCCTAACACATTCGAGTTATTTAATTTTTTAAATAACCAGAACGTGTTACCTACATTTTTGGTTTTTTTAGGTGAGTGGCCACTTTTTTGTTCACGATCTTGGTGCACATACCAATATATATAAAGTTATATTTCAATTATAATTAACACAATTTTCTCAATGCACTGCAAAAAATAGAGTAAGCTCATATAGCTGCTAGATCATGAGCAAAACTATGACCACATAACTTGACTATTCAAAATTCTATGTTGATAGCCTAAAACATAGTAATTCATATATATAGTTTTGGAGAATAATATTTTTTTATGCATCCTCACTAATGTTTTAATCAATTATCTTTGTGAGTGATCAACATTTTATTATACTAGTTAGATAACCATAAATTGGAAGAAGGATTACAACAAAGACTAAAAAATATTTTTAAAATTATATTATAATATTTAAATCCAAAGTATGCACTAATCAAAATTATAAGTTTAAGGACCAATTAATATTTATAATTAATTATGCAACTATTAGGGTGAGTGTAACATGATGATGGACCAAATAGTGACAATAGGGAAAAAAACTCATTTTTAGTTTTCTAAAATCATAAAATGAATGTTTGACTTTTTATTTGGGTAATCAAGATGAAGAATGAGAGAATGATTGAAAGTCTTATATTCAAAGACATGAACACACAATATAATTTATCATTCAAATGCTTCAAAATATAAACAAAATATATAATTAATTCCCCTAGGCCTACATGGACTAATGACAAAGGAAGTAATTACAATCATTAAAGGTTAGATCATAACAATAGAGTGCCACTTAAATTACCACTCAGAATTGTACAACTCACATTCTTACCTAAATATGAGTAGACATGAGAAGAGGAAGAGTCAACATGACAAGAAATGAGTTTGCTAAGCACATAGACACATACTAAAGACTTGATTCAGATATTAAAAGATAAGATTCCATTTATATAATTTCATAATGCAAGATCAAGGAATATATTTTATATTTCATGTTCATCCCTTGTGGAATTTGAAACGTGGTTTATTAAATACACTGAAGAATCCCTACAAGACTAGATATTTAAGGATAAAAGCTAGTAATTTTTCTTGTTACTTGTTCGTGGATGAAAACCCCTAACTTTAGAAAGCAATTAAGAAAACATTTATAAGAAAATTATACAAGGAAGTTACAAACTAGAAGAAAGATCACAACTATATATAATTTTAATACTCTTTAATTTGTTCAGCTTTAAATGTAAAATTGATAATTATCAAAATTATATGTTTGAAGTTAAATTAATCTTTATAGTGAATTATACAAGTATTTGTGTCAGTGTGGAATATCTATTTTAGGAAAAAAATAAGGAAAACTTTAAAAGGGATATTACAAATGATATCAAGCTATGATCCTACTAGCTTATGGGATAACACTAACATTCTATATGCATTCCAATCACAAAGAATTATAAGTAAAAAAGGAAAATAGAGATGAAATGTTTTATAGCTAGGCCTAATATAATATTGTCAACCAAGGTTCAAATACAAACATAAGAGGACATATATTTTGTTTAAGTGTTACTGGTGAAAATATATAAGGACAAAGAAAGGTACAAACTTGAGGCCCTCAAAATATTTTGACCAATGTCAAAGTTTGTTAAATGATTTCAAAGCGAGTGTTTAGTTTGATGAGTACTCAAAATAATTTAGGAACAATTATCCTCATAAAAGAGGCCTATACATGAATACATAAGTAAAATGAATAAGGAGGAAATTAAAGAAAAAAGAGAAAAAAATATCAGTTTTGATATAGACAAAACATAGTCCAAATAAAAAATAAAATTATAAGAAGTTGATAAACCCAAAGAAAGTCCACAACTAGAACTACAAGAAAATAAACAAACTCATGAGTAAGAGCAAGAGGAACCTAAAATAAAGTTGAAGGGAAAGACTCCTTAGTAGGAGAAGATGTTTTAAATTTATTCTTAATGGTGGCATGTGTCACCAAAACATCAAGAAATGGAAAATGAAAGCAGTTCCACTTTTTGGACAAGAAGAGTTAAAGTTGAATAAAGATTTACCAAATCACTCTTTATCTTTCAAACTTCCACATGGTGATCACACTTTAATAAAATAGTTGGTCAATGCAACAAAAATTGTTCAACTTCGATCACATAAAAGTTGTGTTTTTGTTTTGAATATCAAAATGATGTAAAATAATGAAATGTACAAATCTTCATGAAGTTTATATCTATTATTTTATTTTATTTTTTTAATATAGTTAAAGGAAAAAAAATTATTGTTGAAAAATTCAGAAAAAAAGGGTATTCTAGTTGACCCCCCCAAAACAAGTCAAAAAAACCTTATTTTTCTTCGATTTGTATTTTCCAAATAGATAATACAAATATCTAGTGTAGGGGAAAAAATAATAAATTTTTATGTATATTTTCTTTGTAATAAAAATTATATGTCTAGACTCTTGACTATGACATCTACAAAAGGGTACTTCTAATTTTTTTTAAAAACTCATTTTGTTTGCAAAACAATTCAATGGAAGTGAAAAGTTACAAAAAATTCTGAAAAATGATGAGGTGGCTACCAAGTAGGTAGACACATAGATAGTTTTGACTGAAACCCCACCAGTTGAAAGGGTTTCAAATGAAACCATATAAGGAAAATTTTCACTGACCAAAACTGCACGAAGGGAAAAAATTTGAATCTGGGTTTTGGTCAAAACCCTTTTAGCCAAAACCTTGTGGGTCCTATATAAACCACATGATTTTGGTTGAAATATTTTCAGCCAAAGCCTTTTCGACTAGAAGGGTTTTGATCGAAACCTTTTAGTTATCTTAATATGTGACACAGGTTTGTGCTTGTACCCACCAAACAAGGAGAAGTAAGCATCATTAAAAAAATACTTCTTTTATTGTGTGATAATCAATCCTTTAGAGCATGGAATGACGATTCATCCCACTTGAGGACAAAACCACTCATGGTAGAATTTGAAGAACAAAAACCCTTAATTTCTCTTGTCAAGTTAGTGGATGAAAATCCCTAGCTTAAGTAAAAATTTAGAAACATTTCAAGAAGTTTATATAAATGAAATAGCTGAGATTTGAAGAATTACAATAGAGACTAAAGAATACGTTTTATAATTTCAAAATTATATTATAAGTTTTAAATTTGAAGTATATAATAATTAAAATTCTTAATTTTAAGGATCAATTAATATTTATAATTAACTATGCAATTATTATTAAGTGAGTGTGGGAAATTTATTGAAGCAAAAATAAATAATTTTACAAAGGGACAATACAAGTATTTAAAGACCCTTTTCTTAAAACTAATTTACTTGATGATGCGACGTTGTTTTGATAGGGAGGCCCTAAAACACCTACATAATAGAGTAAAGATGAATTTTTTTGTCAATTAGAATTATTCAAGGGTGACAACACATTAATGTGTCCCACATTTTGACTTAAATAGAACATTCAAAATTAGTATTTTAATGTGTCAATTATATTTAATAGTCAACATTTTAAGGATGTTGTAAACTAGTGAGTAATAAAATCTACTATATAGTTTCTTGTTGTATTTTTTTTAATTTTATAAAAAACGTTTGATCAATTTTTATTTTTTCAATCAATTTATTTTTCATTACTATTTATTTCATAGATACATATATACATATACATATATAGGTGTGAATATATGGAAATATTAATCTAAATAAGGGAACCAATTCTATGCAAGGTCCAAAATCACAATCCACACAATCACAAAATTAGCCTAAGATCTATGCACAAATCAAATGATAAGCAATAATATCAACACATAGACCTTAGGAGACTCCATTATTACTTGAGATTTGTTTGAATGCTTGATGTCAAATTTTTCTCATATTTTGTAGCATAACTTTGATATCAACATGATAGTATAAAGGCTTGATGCTTGATGCTTGACAGTGATAATAATAGCTCTTGATAATGATATATTGTTGATAATTTGATGATAGTGTAGGTACTCAAAAGTGCTAGGGAAAAAATGAGTGAATGAAGGTCTTATTTATATGCCTTACATTATGTTTAATCAATGGTAGGGATTAAATGACAAGATCAATGGATGAAAAATTTGAGAGACGATGGGACATATGATGCACATGTATTGATGAGGTGGAAGGATAAGGTAGAGTGTCAAATGCTTAGAGGAAATAAATAAAATATTAATTTTATGTATTTAAGGTGGGAAATTAAATAAATATTGGAATTCATTTAATTCTGAGAGGGAAGTGTTAGCTAATTATATAATTATTAAAAAATATTTAATTATAAGAGAGAAATTAATTAAGTAATAAATTAATATTGGGATGAAAATGGTAAAAAAAAATTCTTAGATAAGTGTTATCTTTATGGGGATATCTCCCTCCATTGATTGAAAAGAGAAAATTACATACAAAATATCCATAATGTTCCCATCAACCCAGCCTATGCCTGAACAAAAGTATGACCACACCCAAAAAACACCTTGTTCATTTAGTCAACATTTTATATAGAATTACAAGCCCATAACATGTGTTCAATACTATGGATGCACTAGCCTTAGAAATCCATTTATGATCCAAGCCCAGAATTTTAAAAAAAAATGGAAAACTCATTATTTACTACACTTGCTTGGAAAGCATCCCAAGCAGCCTCCACAGAGTTATCATCTCTCACTTTCTGATTCCTATCGCATGAAGGACCACGATATTCCTTTGCAGACATTTCATGTTCCTCCTCCTTCATGCCAATATCGATGCCCTCAAAGTATGCCCCAAGAGGCCAATTCAGTCTACTAGCATCAACAATCCACAACATAAAATATTAACCATCTGATTGTTCTATTAAATAGGTTGCATTTGTCATAGATTTTTAGTTTCTTCTGATTTGTTTATTCCCCTCGAAACAAATTTTATGGTATTGAATCCCCACCAAATCCTTGAAGTACCAGATATTCAGATCAGGGCTAGATCCTGATTTCAAATCCAAGAAAAGTACGATGTCACTAGCCTTATAAAATATACATTAGTCTGAACATTCTCAACCTCTTGTCATTTTTTCTTGAAACTTTCCTCCCTGCTACTTTTCAATTCAAATCTCCTATCATGTCATTCTATCCCTTTTCAGAACCCCTATAATTTCCTCATTTAATTCTGCCTCCATCCAAATCTTTTCCTTGCATGTTAATTCCACTCTTGCATTTGCAAGTTTATTAGCCACTTTATTAGCTTACCTATACACATGAAATATTTAGAAGGTCTCAAATCCTCCTGAAAGGTTTTTGGTGATGAACAACCACTTTCTTAATTTCCAATTCTGAGCTTCATTTTTAGCTTAAACACAACCACAATCCACATCATAAAATAGCCATTCAATTGTTCTATTAAATAGGATGCATTTAACATAGATTGGCTTAACCAACACACTCAAAGTGTTGACCGCTTAGAGTGATTGGTGTGGGCCCCTCTAACCCTTCCACTTCGCTGTTACCGCTCACCATTTCCGTCTTTCGTAATCCCGCACAAAGTTGTTTTTTTTCAAACTCTTTTCTCCCGTCCGCAAGTCTTTTAACAAAATAGAAAATATCCATAGAAAATAAAAATAAGGATTTTCCATATGTTATAGCTACAACTGCCCTCGTAAACATGCATGCAAAGCATGCAAGCATAGATAAGGCATGTTAACTGTTTGACAGAATGCTTCCAAGAATTGTTTGCAGAACGCCCTTATTGCAGGTTATACAAAATTCTGAAGCACAAACAAGACACTTGAACTATCTGGTAGAAACCAGACTGCCTCAAAGCACCTTGCCAGGAATTTAAAATTTATCTTAGCCATGGCCATAAATTGTGCAGAAGTAATTAGTCTTTTTGTGCATAATTAAATTAATATTACACATTTCTAGCTAATTATCTATCATCCATCTCTTATCAATATAATGGTAAATTATGTTTTTAATTAGTTAAGAATAAGGTTTTTAAGTAAATTTTTTATATTATTATTCTTTTTTGTTTATATGTAGGTAATCAATGTGGTTAAAAGTGTCAGGCTTTAATATTTTTTCTTGTTGATAGTCAATGTAGTCAAAATGAGAAATATTTTATATGAATTTGACTTCATCTAAAAATTAATTCATAGCCTTGAGATAGCTAAAGCTATGGCAAAACAAGAATTTCATATAGGTCTTTTAGTAACATCTATGAACAAAACTCTTTTTAGATGTAGTCATAATATTTGATCCAAGAAATACTCATGTAAATTTAATTATGCTCAAGAAATATTGGACAACAAAATTAATTCATAGCCTTAAGATAGCTAAAGCTATGGCAAAACAAGAATTTCATATAGGTCTTTTAGTAATATCTATGAACAAAACTCTTTTTAGATGTAGTCATAAAATTTGATCCAAGAAATACTCATGTAAATTTAATTATGCTCAAGGAATATTTGAACCCATATTGAGGAGGCTACTCTCCGCACAAAATGGAAGGAAAACTCCAACAAAGAGGAACTCTACTGGAAACAGAAATCCAGGGTTCAATGGCTCAAAGAGGGTGACAAGAATACAAATTTCTTTCATATATTTGCTATTATCCACAAGTGTAAAAACCAAATCTCCTCCCTTTTGGATGATAACAATCAAGAGGTCAATGATGAGGATAGTTTGAGCAGACTGGCTACTAACTATTTTGCCACTTTGTTTAGGGAAGATGGTGACTTTGGGGCCCCTACTGGGGAGGATCTTCTCAACTGCCTCCCACCACCCCTCTCGGTGGAAGATAACCACCTCATTTTGGCCCCTATTTCTGAGGAGGAAGTCAAGTCCGCTGTTTTTGCTATGGGTTCCTTCAAAGCCCCGGGTCATGATGGTTTCCCCCCGACTTTTTCCAATATTTCTGGGATGTGGTGGGCCCTAATGTTGTTTTGGCCACTAGGGATTTTTTCAGATTTGGAAGGCTTCTCAACAAGCTCAATTTCACCTCCATTTCCCTTGTCCCTAAAATTCAGGAGGCGTCCATCTCAAGGACTTCCGTCCTATCAGTCTCTATAATACTATTTATAAAATCTTCAGCAAAGTTCTTATTAATAGGCTCAAACCTTTCTTGGATCCTCTGATTATCCCTTCCCATAAAGGTTTTGTCCCAGGTAGAAAAATTCTTGATGCGGTCATGTCTACTCATGAGATTATTCACTCCATGGACAAGTGTAATCAGTCGGGGATGGTGCTCAAGCTTGACATCTCCAAGGCTTATGATAGAGTCAACTGGAACTTCCTTTTCAAAGTTCTCAAAGCTATGGATTTTGGAGATAAACTCATCAAACTTATTGGGGAATGCATATCTACGGTCACCTACTTTGTGCTTCTCAACGGGAGCCCCCTGGAGAAGTTCAGGGCCTCCAGAGGTCTACGACAAGGGGATCCTCTCTCCCCTTACCTTTTCATCATCCTTGTTGAAGTTTTGGCTTCTAATTTGAATTCCATGGTTTGCAGGGGAGCTCTCCTGGTCATAAAACCTTCCTCTACAACGCCTCCTAATG
This sequence comes from Cryptomeria japonica, assembly GCF_030272615.1. NCBI lineage: Eukaryota > Viridiplantae > Streptophyta > Pinopsida > Cupressales > Cupressaceae > Cryptomeria > Cryptomeria japonica. Next base: position 745,396,499 of record NC_081414.1, on the reverse strand, counting down.
TTCTACAACAATTCGTCGACGACACTATTCTTTTTGGTATCTCCTCTGTGTGGGAAGCTAAGGCTTGGAAATCCTTTCTCAACTCCTATGCTTTAGCCTCTGGCCAACACATTAACTATGAGAAGATAAGCATTTACTTCTTTCACACTCATGTCCAACTCCAAGATAAAGTCTGCAAAATCCTTGGTTGTCAAAGGGCCTCCCTCCCTGGCACCTACCTTGGCCTCCTTTTGATTGTCAAAGATGTCTCTTATTCCTTCTGGATCTCTATCCTTGAAAGAATGTAGAAGAATTTGGTTGGTTGGAAAGGTAGATTTCTTAATAGTGTTGGAAAATTGCAGTTGCTCTCCTCCTCCCTCCAGGGGATCCCTGTGTACTTCCTCTCCCTTTTAAAGATTTCTGCGGCTATGGCTGCTAAGTTCAAGAATATCCTAAAGAATTTCCTTTGGACAGGAATGAAAGAAAAGAAGAGGCTGGCCTTGGTGGGCTGGGACAAAGTTTGTCTTCTTAAAAGCATGGGCAGATTGGGAACCCGCAAGATCTCCAGGTTCAATAAGGCCCTTATGACCAAAATTGCCTGGAAGCTTTTGAATAAGGATGCAGATTGGAGTAGGATAATCATGGCCAAATTTTGGCATTATTGGATGAATCGATTATGTGTTGCATTGATGTTTTATCATTGATGTCAACACTAGCTGTTATGGTTGGTTACCAACAGACAAATTTTGGTTACCGGTAGAAGATCTAGTGTTACCGGCAAAAGAGACTATCTGTTGGCCTCTTTTGACATGTTTGGATCTATGGAATATGTTTGGTTAAATGTGGTACGTTCTTCTAGAGCATATTTTGGTCAGTTGGTATTGACTTGGTAATTGGATGCTATCATACATTCTGGTAAACCCTTACCGACATTGGTTTAAGGCTCTACTGACAGAGATTTCACCGAGGAATCTTGACATGATGCATAATTGGTGTTGGTGCAGCTTCTAGATGGATGTCAGGATGTTGAAGATGTTCTTTGATCGTGCATCAACTGCTTGAAGACATTGCTTTGGCGTGGTGGACCCAGAATAGGTCTGGTACATATCTAGGTTATGGACCGACATCATGATAACGTGTACTCTACACGTTACCGAGATGTTTCGGGATGATCTATGGATTTGTTATTATTTTTTTGGTCTTAAGCCGACATGGCATATCATTGTAATATGGATTTATATAATGATCTTATTGTAATATCTTATAGGTGGATGACCTAATTGGTTTAGGCCTTACGGTTTGTATAAAATTATGTAAGATCTCATTGTAGATCGCGACACATGTGGAATGGGAATGGAATAAGTATCCGTGGTCTTGGAATGAAATATCATATGCGAAGGAGATTTGGTTGATCATGGGTGATCAAATTGGGATTAAGGAAGAGGTCAAAGGCCTCCGGTATTGAGATTAACCGGGATTGTAATTAGGCATGGTAGATGCTATTTCTAGCAGTTTACTCTATTGGATTGTTGTCCATTTATCTTGAGATGGTTTTAGCCTCTGTATAGTCAGTGAGACTCTTTTGTAATGAGAAGTACGCTCTAGGCAGCGTGCCTTCCTGCATGTGTAATCCCCTCATTGTATCACATACTTTCTGCAGAAGTATCATCTGATTGTGGGAAGGCTTCCCACCATGGTTATTCCCTTTCTGGGGTTTCCACGTACAAATCATGGTGTTATGTGGTATGGTTGCTTTCCATTGATTATCTGTTTAATTATTAAGTTTTATTGTTTATCGGTATCTGTTCCTACTAACATCTGTATATGCTTTATCGGTATTTGATCTGTTTAAAGGTTATTAAGTGGATTAAAAGTTATAATCTGTTAACAACTGATTCACCTTCCCCCCCCTCTCAATTGTTCACTAGTTATCCTAACAATTGGTATCAGAGTTTTAGTCCTCTTTTGTAGAAGCTTAACCACTTGAGGTAGATCCTATGACAGCTAACACTTCTAATCCACTGACAACTATTTTCAGAAGAGAAATCCCTAAGCTTGATGGAATAAATTATGAGATATGGAAAATTCGAATGGAGACTCATCTTAGATGTCTTGGCAAGGATATTTGGGATATCACTGAGAAAGGATATAAACCTTATGATCCGACATCTGGCAATCTTGCTCTTGTAGACTTGGATAAGAATATTGAGAATGATTGCAGAGCTAGAGAAGCCCTCTTGTGTGCACTTACTGATCAAGAGATCATGGGATTAACTGATAAATCATCAGCTAAGGTCATGTGGGATAAATTGAAAACTTTGAATGAAGGTGATCCTACTGTCAAAATTGCTAAACTTGATGGTTACCAGGTAACATATGAAAACTTGAAGATGGAAGATAATGAAAGAATTGTTATGTTTATGAAAATAGTAAATAAGATTATTATGGGAATTCAATATTGTGGAGGATTTCTGAGTGAAGATGAAATAGTTTCCAAAGTCTTGAGAGCCCTTCCACTAGCTTATAAGATGAAGGCAACTGCAATTAATGAGTTGAGAACAATATCTAACTCTTCAGTTAACAAAGACATTCTGATTGGGAAATTATCTGCTTTTGAGCTTGAAGAATTTGGATCTTCTGGAACTGTAAAGTCTGAACCTACTTTTCATGCATCATCATCATCATCTATCGGCAAAAGTGATTGGAAAGTTTTATATGCATAAGAATTGGAAGACATGAGGAAAGAAGATGAATAATTTGAGCAACTTGAAGCCTTATTTGCTAGAAGAGTACCTAAAGGTCCGACAGGAAGTAAGTATGAAGGAAAAACACCTTTTAAATGTTTTTCATGTAATAAGATTGGTCATTTTGCATCTAGATGTCCTGAAAGGAATGCAAGGTTTAAAGAAAAAGTTAAGAAATCATTTTAGCCTAACCAAAACAGATATAGATTCAAGAAAAGTAAACAATGCTACATAGTGAATGAGGAAGGAGTAACTGATGACTGTGGAGATGAACCAACAAAGGACTCTACTAGTAGATCCAATAATGGAAAGGAATGGGTGTTCTATGCTTTAAAGGAAGATGAATCAGATTCGGCTATCAAAAATGAAGAAAAGGCCCTAGCAACAAAAGTTGAAGATAAGGATGAATGGATAATTGATAGTGGATGCTCACAGCATATGACTGGAGATAAAGGGAAATTTTTGTCCCTGCAAAAATACAATGACGATCAAGTCAGATTTGGAGATGACAAAGCATGTATGATTAGAGGTAGAGGTATTATTTCTTTGGATGACAAGCATAAAATTGATAATGTCTATTATGTAGAAGGTTTAAAGGAAAATCTTTTGAGTGTTGGTCAATTGGTGGACAAGGGTTTCCAACTTCAGTTTAAAGATAGAAAATGCAAAATCATTAACAAGACTGGTTTAGAGATTGCAACCGGTATTCAGACTAGAGGTAATATCTTCCACCTGAACATTGGTAATAAAACATGTTTGATTGCTCATATTGATGAGAGTTGGTTATGGCATAAGAGGTTGTGTCATGTTAATTTTGATTCTATTGTTAAGATCAATTCAACTAAGGCAGGTAGAGATATACCTAAGATTATGAAGCCTCATAATCTTGTATGTAAGGAATGTCAATTGGGAAAGAAAGTTAGAAGTTCTTTTAAGAGCATACATGATAAATCTAATGATGTACTTGATTTGATTCACATTGACTTATGTGGTCCACCAAGGACTAGAAGCTTTCAAGGTGATAGGTATTTCATGTTGATTATTGATGACTATTCTAGGATGATGTGGGTGAATTTTCTAAGGGAGAAGTCTGAATCTTTTGAGAAATTCAAGACCTTTAAAGCAAAGGTTGAAACAAAAACTGGATTGAAAATCAAATGTCTAAGATCAGATCATGGCGATGAGTTCACTTCTCATGAATTTAATAGTTATTGTGAAACAAATGGATTCAGGAGACAATTATCTGCACCTCGAACTCCTCAGCAGAATGGAGTAGTGGAAAGAAAGAACATAACCATTTTGGATGCAACAAGATCTATGATGATGGAAGCCAAATTGCCTCATATATACTGGAGAGAAGTAGTGAGTACAACAATCCACATTCAATAGAGTTCACATCAAATTTGAAACCAGTAAGACCCCTTATGAATTATGGCTTAGACATACACCTACTGTTAAGTATTTCAGAATTTTTGGAAGTAAATGTTATATCAAAAGAGATGATTCAATTGGAAAGTTTGATCATAGATGTGATGAAGGGATATTTCTTGGTTATTCAATTCAAAGAAAAGTATATAGTTGTTATAACAAAAGATTTCAGAAAATTATGGAAATTGCTAATGTGAAAGTGGATGAGCAGTACAAAAATCATTTTATGTCATATGACAGGGAACCGACAGTGGAAATGATCACAACTGAACTGATAATATCTCAACCGGTACAGGAAACCGAGATAGTTACACCGACACAATCAAAAAATTCAACTGTGACTGATGATCAAAGCAATGAACCTAAAGTTAAGAAGACACCAAGGTATGTAAGATTAAATCATTCTGAAGATCAAATTATTAGAGATAGGAACAAGGGAGTTATGACAAGAAGAAAAATGTCAAATGAAGAGGTATGTCTTATTTCTCAAGTTGAACTAGAAATTTTTATTGTATCTTGTAAGTATAAACATTGGTTAAATTCTATGGAAGTTGAATTAAGATCAGATAGAGAAAAATGAGACTTGGTCTTTAGTTCCCCGGCCTTAAAATAAGAATGTTATTGGAACTAAATGGGTTTTTAGGAATAAACTAAATGAGGATGGTCAAGTTGTAAGAAAATTGGCTAGATTGGTTTATAAAGGATATTCTCAAATGGAAGGAATTGATTATGGTGATACATTTGCACATGTAGCTAGAATTGAAGTTGTTAGACTATTTATTGCCTATGCAACATAAGAACTATATGGTTTATCAAATAGATGTTAAATGTGCATTTTTGAATGGTGAACTTGAAGAAGAAGTATACATTGAGAAACCTGATGGATTTTCACTGACAGATGATAAAGATATGGATGGAAAATTGAAGAAAGCTTTATATGGATTGAAACAGGCTCCTAGAGCTTGGTATGCAAGATGGATAAATATCTTTTGAAGCTTGGTTTTACTAAAGACAGTGTTGATAGTAATTATATTATAAGATCACTAATAATGATATTCTGATTATTGAAGTATTTGTTGATGATATCATTTTTGGAGGAGAAGATAAATTGTGCATGGAATTTGCTAACAATATGAAGAATGAATTTGAAATGTCCATGATTTGTGAGATGAGATTTTTCTTAGGTTTGCAGATTACTCAAACTGACAAAGGCATTTTTATCTGTCAAACTAAGTATATGAGGGAATTGTTGAAGAAGTTTGGTATGGATAATTCCAAACTAGTAAGTACTCCTATGGTGACAAGTGAGAAATTATCTATCAAGGATACTTATACATCGGTAAATTCAACAAGGTATAAGTCTATGATTGGTGGTCTATTACATCTAACTCAAACTAGACCAGATATTATGAATGTTGTAAGTATTGTTTCAGATATCAAAGTAATCCTAAAGAAAATCATGAATGTGTAGTAAAGAGGATATTTTGGTTTTTGCAAGGAACAACAAATTATGGTTTATGGTATTCTAAAAATGATGATTTCACTTTATGTGGATATACTGACTCAGATTGGGCAGGAGATACTGATGACACGAAGAGCACTTCTGGTGGAGTTTTCTTTCTTGGAAAGAAACCGGTTTCATGGTTAAGCAAAAAACAGTCATTCATTTCTTTATTTACTATAGAAGCTGAGTATGTTGCAGAAACAACTAATTGCACTCAAGTCTTGTGGATGAAGCAAATGTTGAAGGATATCGGGGTAAATTGTAGTGAAACAGTAGTTATCTACTGTGATAACTCTGCAGCTATTGACATGTATAAGAATCTGGTATTTCACTCTAAGACTAAGCTTATATCAATAAAGTATAACTTTTTGAAGGACAAGGTAGAAGAAAAGGAAGTCAAACTGGTTTATGTGAACACTAAAGAATAGATTGTAGATATATTCACAAAACCACTGTCTAAGGAATCATTTGAGTATTTGAGAGACGGGTTAGGGGTTTCTGCCCCTCCGGTAGAGACTTGATTGATGCAGTTTTTCATCAATCTAGCATGCATTATCAGAGATATTATTCATTCTGGTACTGATGAGTGGTGCTACTACTCAGGGGGAGTAGTCAACTTTGAGATTCAGAGGTTTATAATCTTTCTTTGATATATTTTTTTGTCACATTTCTGGCATTGATGTCAAAGGGGGAGAGATAGTAATGTGAATTATAATAAAATAAAAAATTTACAGAGATACCATTCACAGGGGGAGAATTATTGATATTCTAGAGATTATTGGTTGTTTTTCATAGGGGGAGACTTGTTTGGCATTTCTTGGTACTTAGATGTTTTTCACATCTAGTGTTTCCATCAATGCCAAAGGGGGAGATTGTTGGCATTATTGGATGAATTGATTATGTGTTGCATTGATGTTTTATCATTGATGTCAACACTAGCTGTTTTGGTTGGTTACCGGTAGAAGATCTAGTGTTATCGGTAGAAGAGACTATCTATTGGACACTTCCAAGATGTTTGGATCTATGGAATATGTTTGGTTAAATGTGGTACGTGCTTCTAGAGAATGTTTTGGTCAGTTGGTATTGACTTGGTAATCGGATTCTATCATACATTCTGGTAAACCCTTATCGGCATTGGTTTAAGGCTCTATTGACAGAGCTTTCACTGAGGAATCTTGACAGGATGCATAATTGGTGTCGGTGCAGCTTCTAGATGGATGTCAGGATACTGAAGATGTTCTTTGATCATGCTTCAACTGCTTGAAGACATTTCTTTGGCATGGTGGACCTAGAATAGGTCTGGTACATATCTAGGTTATGGACCGGTATCATGATAACGTGTACTCTACACGTTATCGGGATGTTTCGGGATGATCTATGGATTTGTTATTGTTGTTTTAGTCTTAAGCCGACATGGCATATCATTGTTATATGGATTTATGTAATGATCTTATTGTAATATATTTTAGGTGGTGGACCCAATTGGTTTAGGCCTTATGGTTTGTATAAAATGATGTAAGATCTCATTGTAGATCGTGGCATATGTGGAATGGGAATGAAATAAGTATTCGTGGTCTTGGAATGCAATATCATATGTGAAGGAGATTTGGTCAATCATAGGTGATCGAATTGGGATTAAGGAAGATATCAAAGGCCTTCGGTATTGAGCTTAACCGGGACTATAATTATGCATGGTAGATGCTATTTCTGGTTGTTCACTCTATTGGATTGTTGTCCATTTATCTTGAGATGGTTGTAGCCTCTCTGTAGTCAGTGAGACTCTTTTGTAATGAGCAGTATGCTCTAGGCAGTATGTCTTCCTACATGTCCAGGCCCCTCAATGTATCACATATTTTCTGCAGAAGTATCATCTGGCTATGGGTAGGCTTCCCATCGTGGTTTTTCCCTTTCCGGGTTTTCCACGTACAAATCACGGTGTTATGTGGTATGGTTGCTTTGCATTGATTATCTGTTTAATTGTTAAGTTGTATGGTTTACCAGTATCTGTTCCTACCAACATCTGTATGTGCTTTACTGGTACTTGATATGTTTAAAGGTTATTAAGTGGATTAAAAGTTATAATATGTTAACAACTGATTCACCCCGCCCTCTTAGTTGTTCACCGGTCATCCTAACACCAAATACTTGGGTAATGGGCACTTTTCCTCTATTCTGAAAGAGGAGGGCCTTCCCAGGGGTTCCAAAATTTTGAGAAACATCTTGAGGTGCAGGGACTCTTTATCCCATGGTATGAGGTGGCTTATTTGAAATGGAAGGAATATTCTCTTCTAGGAGGACTGTTGGTTGGGAGAGAAACCCCTTGCTTCTTCCCCCTCCCTTAGAAGGCTCCAGGATGCTGCTAAAACCTTCTTTGGAGAAAGGGTCAGTGATTATTTTAACAATTGCACTTGGAGGGCCTTGGAGGACTACTGCATTGATCATCCCTTCCTCCTCCCCACTGCTAGAGAGCTCTAGAAGTGTTTGGCTGGTACGTTCCTCCCCCTTTTTCCTAGGGAAGATAGATTCATTTGGAAGTGGGACCCTTCTAAAGATTTCTCTGTCAAAACTGCCTACACCAGCTTGCTAAGAGAACCTATTTACACCTCTATCTGGAAAGTGGTATGGAATCCCCAACTCATCCCAAGGTTAATTTCTTTTGGTGGACTGCTCTCCTCAACAAAATTTTAACCCACAAAAATTTGGTCAAGTGGGGATTCCAATTCCCTAATAGATGCATCCTTTGCAAAAATGATGAGGAAAGTCCTACTCATCTCTTCCTCCATTATGCCTTTACTCGGGAGCTCTCGGGGATGGTCTACAACAAGCTCAATATCTGTTGGATTATGAATGACAATTTATTAAATTTATCCTAGGAGTTTCGGCGCCTCACTTCCAACCCCCTTATCTAACAACTATGGAAATAGATTCCCCCTCATGTGAGCTGGAGTATATGGAAGGAAAGGAATGACAGGATATTCAGAGACAAAGAGGCCTCTATGGAAACTGTGTTTGCTCGATTCCTTAAGTTGATTATTAAGATTATCTCTGTTTCTAAAACCCAAATGGCGTCCAAGCCCCCCTCTACCTAGGACTGGTAAATTGCTAGATGTTGGAACATCCCCCCCTTGTTCTCTCTTGTTGACTGCTCTAAGAGACTCCTCAGGGAAAGCACAGTCTGGTCCCCTCTGTCTATACATTTCAAACTCAATTTTGATGAGTCTGCCAGGGGGATTTGGCTGCTGGTGGAGGGTTATTAGATCCCATTTGGGGGCCCTTGTTTCTGCTTATGCGGGTAACCTGAATGGGCATTCCTCTAACTAGGTTGAAGCTATGGCCTTAGCTTGGGGAATTCGTCTCACCCTCACCATGGGAATCAGGATTATGGATATTGAGGGTGACTCCAAGCTCATCATTGATACTGTCAAATGGAGGAATAGGCTTAATTGGACCATTGAGGGAACCATCAGGGACACCCTGAGGCTCATCTTCAGGCTTGATTCATTTAAAACCATGCATGTCTTCAGGGAAGGCAACAGAGTGGCAGATGCCATGACGACCATTGGCCTAAATCTCTCAGGCTTGAGATGTTGGAGGAGCCATAATTCCCTCCTGGACCATGTTAACTTCCTTCTTCAGGAAGAGAAATCCAAAATTATTACTAATGATTGAGCTGCTGCCAAGTGTTTTCCTTACTCTCCTCTCTTCCCTTGGGGTAGTCTGGAGGTGTTGGTTTCATAATTCAAATTATGAGAATATCCCTTTGATCTTTTCCAATGTGGTGGTGACTCATTCGTCCAAGTTGGAGATGATGGACGTGTTGGTTGCCGCTGGTATTTGCTGGCTCTTCATGCCTCGTAACAAGGAAATCATTTCTAAAAGTGATTTCAATTTTTTCCATGCACCCAACTTCATGTCTCATTTATTGTCCTCGATCTCGCACACTTCCCATTATCTTTTCTCGGCTTGCTTCTTGAAGGGTCTCTGCGACTTTCTCTGTGAATTTTTTCATGACTAAAGAAGCTCTGTTGTCGAAAGATATGGGGAGGGACAGAGTTAGTTACGAACCGGATAATCCGAATGATTTAAAAAATGACCCCCTGGTTTGGAATTTCTGCGTTGAAGGAGGGGTTGCCGATTTTTTGGAATGTCTAAAGGGTGACGATGAGAAGCTCTCAGTTGCTTTTGCCTCCTCCTGTTCTGGGAGGCATGTCTTGGTGGGCGACATTTTCCTTGATGTCTCTAAGGATACTATTGCCCAGGCTACAAATCTGACCCTCGACGACCGATGCTGGAAGCGTACCAGCCATGTTGCCAATAATGAAGGTTTGAAACGATTCTTCTGCAATCGCGAGGAACCTATCAAACTCCAGGGTGGGTTTGCTCGGTAGGAGCTCAAAAACCCATGGAACATGATCTGCCTTATGATCATGAAGTACTTCACTCTCGAGGGTAGGCACAAGGTATTCTACTACTATCATTTGCCCCTTCTGAATCATTTCCGCAATAATGATTTTCTTTGTCTGTCCTTTTATTTACTGCATTCTAGTGAAATCTCTATTAAAGACACTGTGGATCCCAAGTATGGGGATAAGCCACCCTACCTCCTTCACTAGGGCCTCATTTATAGGATGTATAAATTCCATGAGGCGCTTTGCCCCCCTCAGAACCTCTCGCTCTCTCAGCCCCCCTTGCCTACTCCTCAGTAGCTTGTTGCCCTCTCTATGGCCTTCCCCAGATTTTTCCAGTATCCTCATGAAGGCTTTGCTCCGGCCACTATGTCTCTGCCTTCTTATGCCTCTATTGTTTCCTTATTAGCGGTCTCCCCCAGTTTGACTCTGTCTTCCTCTCCTAGTGCTTCCCACTCCCTGTCCAAGGGCAAAGGAAAAACCCCTATTAAACGTAAACGTATTGCCTTTCATGACATTTCATCCTTTGAGGATGCTAAGAATGATAATCCTTCTCTTGATTCTGAGGTTAAAAGGAGATCCTCCAGATTGGCTTCCAAAAGCCGTAAAAAGAAGACCCATGTGATCGAAAATATTGACTCGGAGGAGGACCCCATTGGGGACAAGGAGGGAGAGGACCCTAATACCACTATGGGGCCCCCTAATGGAGATGTTGTGGATGTGGATATGACTAGGGACCCCATGGTTCCAACCACTGTTGGTGTCGCTGACACGGGCAATTATGAGATGCAAACCCAGGACTTTGTTGATGTTAAGGATACAACCCCTATGAACATGGGCACTGAGGGTGTCATGGGTGAGGAAAATTTTGATAACAAATCCTTGGACTCTAGTAACTTGGATTCGAATTTAAATATGGCGGAACATGTGATGTACTATCTCCCCCTGATGGGTCTGGGTAATGATATTGATAGTCCCCCTGCTGAAGATGTGGCCAAGGAGATGGATAAGACTACGGATGACATGGTTGTTGTGAACCCCTAGGGTGTCCCTACTCTGCAGCAAATGGAAAAGCTGTGCACAAACATGTTGGACATCACGCAGAGGATTGAGAACCTGGGCCATGTGCTTAAATTGCAGGCTATCATGGATGATTTAAATTGGCTCAAGAGCAAGATGGAGGCCTAGGATGCCTAAATTGCAAGCCTTAACAAATTTCATTTGCAAGTTTTACATAGCTCGATGCTCACCCTCTCTCTACTTAGGGAACGTACTATAGACACAGAAGAGGATAAGCAGGAGGCTAGGGACCTGTACAAGTTCCTATCCAATGAATGGAACAATTTCATTGATGCCACTGGGGTGCGAAAGGCACCCCTGTAGTTTGTTTTTGTGTTTTTGGTTGCTGTTTTTTATTTCTAAGACTTGGTCTCTCTTTGTTGTTAGTTGTTGTTAATGCTGTTATAGTGTTGGCTTTGCACTGTGGTCTTGTTAATAGTTATGATATGTAAAAGGTTAGTGCCCTTGTTCTCACTGCTTTATTAATAAAAAACAAAATTATAAACCCTAACAAACTCAACATTGTATTTAATTTCCTTTTTATTGAAATCACTAAATGCAACTATGCAACTTGTAGACACCTATTTCTGTCCACCTAATTAAATGAATTTTATATTTGTTTAATTACCATTCATCCAACTATTACTTAAATTCACATTTAATTAATCTTTCATCCTTTTTCAACTATTAATTTAATTAATTCATCTCAACCCTCTTCTCCTATTAATTAAATAAATTATTGAATTTATTTGATTTAATTCACTTAACCAAATTTAGACCATTAATTAAATAAATAAATTATATTTGTTTAATTAAATCTTTTTTCACATTTAAATAAATTAATATTTATTGAAATCCCATCTCTCACATTTAAATAAATTAATATTTATTTAAATCACCTTTATCCTCCACCCACTTGCATTTTCCTACAAATGCAAGTTGCACCACTATTTTAAATAAATAAATTATTTATTTAAAATCCTATTTATCCTCACCTATTTGAAACATTTAATGGCTTCCCTTAAAGTCTGCAATCCTTTAATGACTTCCTTTTAAGAGTCTTCTCAAGCCTTTAATGGTTTCTCTTAAAGTCTTAAAAATTAATGGCTTCCCTTAAAGTCTTCAAACATTTAATGGCTTCTTTCTAAAGTCTTCTTAAGCCTTTAATGGTTTCTCTCAAAGTCTTCAAGCATTTAATTCTTTATTCCCCTTTTTCTCATTTAAATAAATTAAGATTTATTTAAATAAAATCCAAAATTCACATTCACATTTAAATAAATTAATATTTATTTAAATATCTATCTAAATGCAAATTGCACCATTTAATTGAAATAAATAATTTTATTTTAATTGAAAATCCCAAAATTCCTTCCACTTGCATTCTCCTAAAAAATCCACTTGCACGCCTAAACCCCTTCTAGATTCTTCTAATCACTTCCAATTTAGTCTAATCCTATCCTAATCATTGTCACATTGCTAAATAAAAGGAAGTCACTTCTCAAAAACCTCCAAAGTCTTCAATAACCATTAAAGGCTTTATGTCTTCAAATGGCTAGCCTCTAAAGTCTTCCAAACCATTAAAGACTCTTGCATAACCATTTATGGTTAACTCAGCTTTGACCTTTGGTTAGAGACTTTCCTCTAACTTAACCATCCTTTTAACTCATGGGTCTCTTCAAAGAATTTATTTCTTTGACTAAGGTAACCATTTAACCTTTGCACATTCATTTATCCCCTAGATAAAAAAAATATCCATTAACCTAACCCTAACCCAACCCCCTAGGGTAACCATCATTTCCCCTCAAGCATTTAATGCCCCTTATCTCTCCTCACAAGCCTCCTTATGGTGACACTTGTCAACATGGGATTGGGTTGAAAGTGTCACATGGATTGAAGATCACTCAATCCTAATCCTTGTTAAAATTACTCAATCTTAACCATCCAACTCCCCATTTCTTCTATAAATAGATCTCATTTCCTTCATTATCATCATTCCAGGTTTTTGTGTCCAGATTATGCTATTTTCTTGTGTGCGGGTTATCAAGGAGCCTTATTTGCCTCTCTTTTCAAGATTAAGCATTTAGGAGCATTCTAGTATTAGAATTATCGTGTTAGCATAGCATATCATGTTAGCATGGTATGTTAGCATAGTATAATAGCATTATCATAGCATGTTAGTTTCTTTATCATAACTTAGTATTTCCATAGCATTATCATGTTAGGATAGCATATCATACTAGCATAATCTTCATTTTAATCTCATCATCTTGCACCATATCATAGCTTTTCATATCCATATCATGTTAAGATCTTAGTTGCACTTGCATTTAGATCATATATCCCTCATTCTTTAGGTAGCCATCCTAGAGATCAAGTGCTCGTCCAAGCTGAGAGCCACCTTGATTTGAAGGATCCCTGGAGATAGAGAACAATGAGACGTGCTTAGAGATTTTATTTCATTTACTTATGTTTTATGTTTCATTGGTGTGCTTGAGTTGTTTGTGTCTTGTTTTGTAGATTCCACACTTTTCTGCATACTTTTAGAAAAAAAATTTTATATTTAATGTTTTATAAAAAAAAATTGAGATATTTTTATTCATAATTTAATATATTATTTATTCATAATTTAATATATTATTTATTCATTTTAATTATATAAATATATCAATTTTATTCAAGTTTGATGAAATGATATTTTTTAAAGTAATTTTTAAATAGGTATATTTTAAGTTTTTTAATTTTAAATTTTAAATAAATTATTAATTCATTTTATGTATTGGCACTCATTTTATTTTATAAATCTTATATATGTCTGCATATTTTGCATAGATTTTTTAAAATATAGGTATGCTAGTTAATTATATCAATAGTACCAATGTATTAAAACAAATTATGTCAATATATTTGAATATTAATATAGGTATCTCAAAAATATGTTTTTTTTTTTAAAGATTAAGGGAAATAATCATAACCTTGCTCAATAATTAACATAAGCGGAAGACTAACATTACATCCTAAAGGGTTACCAACGAAGATTACTTCAAAATAAAAACCACATCACAATATTAATCCAATCTTCCATTTAAAGTTAGGAAAGCCAATAACGATAAAATAATTCATATTCATAAATTGATCTTCAAAAGATAGGCTTACAGAATTACAACATACATACTTCCAAAGATTCATTTATACAAATAGGAAAGATAACTGAAACAATATACATCCCATGACTTAAATTACAATATTCCATAAAATTACATGGCTTCCATAGAACAATAAATTACAATTTTACAAGTTGTTGATACAATGACCATACGGCCTCAAAGTACAAAATCAAGAATATAAGTGCTACAAGAAGCACGAACCAAAATGCACCGGCGAAGCCAATCCTCGCGTGAAGGTAGGAACAAGGCACCCGATGGGAAGTGGCACTACCACCCGACCATGTGATCCCAAAATGGAACCACCCCACCGTGCTAGGAGATAGCAGACGACCCTCAAGCAAGCAAGAAAAGAACAACAGTACAGATGACTCCGCAGTACACAAGTGAATCGACTCACAAAACACTAGCGACCCTAGAGAGAGAGTGTCATCACATGGCTTAACATGGTTACCCTAGGAAGGTCTCCATAGGTCCCGGCCCCCATCATGGGTTATCCTGGTAACCTCTCCCGAACCCCCGGCTCCATCTAAGCATCATGCGGACCCTACCATCCTTTCGTGAAGACAAGGTGGTAGGTTTGCCATTCCAGGCCTTCCCAAACACCTTGAGCCTATACAAGCACTCAACCGTGTACGGGGTGTATTATCTTAATTAAATTAATAACTACCCACCCCCTAAACAATTATTAGGTTATCACTTAATAGCTGACTTTCGAGGGGTTATCCTGCCATCCACTTTGGGTGCGGCCCCCGCCCGAAAGCCACTCTCTCTACTAGGTCACTAACTGGATAGGGCTAACTATGAGAACTCTATGGTGGACTACAACCATAAATTATCCAGACATGACGCAGGTGTAGGACTCACAGTCACAAACCCAGAGTTAACCTTAAGGGACATATCACATAAAAGCCCACTTCCTCAAGGTTTGAACAACGACACCTGACCAAGGGCAAACATCGACAACATAATGACCATTTTAAACATAATGCGACGACATTAAAACGACTAGACTGCAATGATAAAAACACTACAAACAATCTTTCTTTGAGCAGTCAATCATTTAAATCAAATTGAACAAATGTATACAAGCTACTATAAAATAATTCCACAATAACATCTATTTGACGAATACAATCCTCATACAACTATTTTATAATACTTGGATAACAACACCAATATTAAATTTAATCCGACTTTCCTTAATCCCAACATTACCACTAACTTCTAAATCATTTGATTATATTTTCACGATACTAATCAATTAATCCCCATTACTAAATCAAAAGAATTACTCATTAATCTTAACACCATCGTAAACTATATTTAACACATTATTATTATTTAATATTAAATAATAACATATTGTTATTATTGTTAAAATAACAATATATTATTGCTTAATACTAAAACGAATAACGCGCAAAGAATTTATATATAAAAAAAAAAACTTTAACATATTGTTGTTATTTAATATTACATGGTAACATATTATTATTATTTTTTTATAAAATAACAATATGTTATCATATAATATTAAATTTACCATAAAACTAACCATATTACTAACCACTAACTTAACTTTTAACATTTTCGTTTTTTTTTTAAATCTAACAAAAAAAACATTAAAAAAAATAATTTTTTTTTGAACCCCCGTGGGCCCCCACGAACCCACAGGCAGCAAGCGCTGCCTTTCCCAAACTGGGAAATGCAGCGAACTGCATTCCCAGTCTGGGGAAAGCAGCGTTGCTGCCTTTTCCCACGCTGGGGATGGCAGCTCGCACAGCCAAGGGAAGGGAAAGGGGGGTGCGTGGCTGGGTCGAGCCCAGCTCCCCGCCACCGCCCCCAACACAATTTAAATTTTAAATTTAACAAATTAAATTTAATTAATTTAACAGTTAAAAAAAAAAACCATAACAATAAAAAACGACAGGGGATTAAATGGAACAAAAATTCAAAACACAGACAGAGGTGAAAACCTCTGTTAATCCCAATAAATAAATTTAAACTCCCAGCCATCAAGTTTATCAACATACCCATAATTAAAATTAACTTAAAAGGATTCATAATTTTTACCAGCACTCACCAATTTTCTGAGACAAAACAGGGGCATTCATATTTCATTCAAATTTGCCCAGTTTGTTCTAAAAGTTTAATTAAATGAGAATAGACTAAATCCCCAAACCCCAATTGAAGCTATTTGTTCAAATCAAGCATAACAAGGAGTTTTAACTCATAACTATCATTTCTAAGACTGGAAATATTTAGGGAAAGAGATTTTATGAATGCTTGGCAAAATTTTGCCAGCATAACACTACCCAAAAACCATCAAATTTCTAATTACAAACAGCATGATAAACTAAGAAATTTCTTGCATAGCAAAGATGAAACATTAAGAATTCAGTTAAGGAAGCTTCATGGGAGAAATTAAGTTTAAATTTGATAACCAAAATAGTTGAATTCTTCCTCCAAACCCATAACAAGCAAACACTTCAAGATTTTAAAACAACTAACAGCAAGAGGAAGGAAAGCAATGATTTTTTTTTTGTTGCAATAAGCAAGGATTCAACCAACCTTTGATCTCCAAGCAAGAATCCCAACTGGTTCACACCCAAATCCTCCCTTCAAGCCAATTTTCCAAAATTCCTTTCTCCTCCTCCAAAATAAGCATAACCCCCAAAATCTCCTCCAAAATGGCTTAGAAGAAAAATCTCTTAACCTAATTTTCTAGGTTGCCCAAAATTTCTATTAAAAAAAAATATTAAAATTCCCCATTGACTTTCTTTTCTTTTTCTATTTTCCTTTTTTTTTCAAATTTCTCAAAACAATAAATGAAAAATTCTCTTTTTGAAAATTACATTTTCATAAGTATCAACTTAATCAATTTTTTTTTTCTTTACTAAATAAGAAAGCAATGAGTTAACTTAATTGAATATATTTAAAAGCAATTAACTAATCTATTCCATTTCTTTCGTTGGATCTAAACACGATTTCTTTTCCAATAAGCAACTAACAGTTAAAATTTAATAACTAATCAATTTCGCTTGATTCAAAACATAAGGCATAAAAGGAATGAATCGCTCAAGTCAACAATAATGACAACTTAAACTTAAATAATTAACCGAACCACCGAAGCACGCAAATCGAGGAAAAGTAAAAAGACTCGAAATTCAGACAGAGGGGATGAACGACCGATTGACGGCACTCACAATAACAGACTGAGGTGAGGACTAGGGTCAAAAGCTATCTCCTCCACTCCCATCGGACATATAAGGCACGCTCAGACCTATGAAGCCAGGTGGAGACGATACCCCGTACCTACCCGGTACTTGTACCTGCAATATCCTGCATCACCGAAGCACACATACATGCATATAGATATAGAATACACGGCACGCACACCGATGAAGGAGAATCGCGACGTTCCCTATCTCACCGAAACGAGTGAAGGAAAATCGTCCCCTTGCATCCAATACAGTAGCAAACACGCAACATATATATGACACATCAACTAGATAAAGTAAAATGTCAGTACGAGCAATAATCCACGAAACACTAGAAATCACCAATACTGAAATACTGAAAGTAACTCATGCATCCAATATCCAGATAAACATGATATAATATCAAATATGTCTGCAAAATGACGAGCAATCAAGTGCCAACTGAAAAGTAAACTGAAACACAAAATCAGTCTAATAAGTCCGATCAAAACGGGGTACTACATTCTCCCCCACAAAACTAGGCTTACTCCTGGAAGCCTAAAACAGATAAGGATAGAGCTCTCTCATCTTCGCTGCATCCTCCCATGTCGCCGAGGTCTCATCATTTGGGTCCCATAGGACCCTTACCTGGTCGATGGTGCGTCCCCTGAGGGTCAAATCCCGACGCTGAAGAATGCGCACGGGCTCCATAGAAAGCTGCCCGTCCTCGACCTGCAAAGCGTTCCAATCAAGAACATGAGTCACATCTGGGTGATAAGGCCGAAGAACTGAAACATGAAAGACATCGTGGATGCGGGATAGACTCGGTGGCAAAGCAAGACGGTAGGCAACAGGTCCTATCCTCTCAAGGATCTCAAACGGGCCAACAAAACGAGGCGCCAACTTAGAACCCTTTCCATAACGGATCGGACTCTTACGCGGACGCACTCTCAAGAATACACGGTCGCCAACAGAAAACTGACGATCTACCCTGGGATTGTAGTGAGCCCATTCAGTTTGACCTTGTGTGTAGATCTTAGTGTTTGGATTTCCCTTGCTATATCCTTGTCATTGATCTGAACCGTTTTCTCTTTTGCAGTTTTGGTCATGGTTAGGAAAGCTAGGGGTGTCGGCCGTGTTGGTGGCCGCAATAGAGGTAGAGGTGGGAGACGAGGCCGAGGTTCAGACCGCCATAGTCCTTCACCACCTCCTACTCATGTGAGTGTGGATCAGGAACAGTCAGTGCATCAGGAGTTACCGCATGTGGAAGAGCCGGTTCCCGAAAGGGAAGAGTTGAGGCAGATGTTTCAGGAAGTTCTAGCTAGGCTAGGCCCCAGGCCTGAAGTTGAGCAGCCCATCCATGCTCAGGTTGGGGAGTCGTATCAGCATGTTTCAGAGGAGAGAGAGAGAGAGAGGTCTCCTAGGAGGAGAGAGGTTCCTGTTGGTCATGATTCAGCTCCCTCGAGTCACATCAAGGATCTTTTGAGGACCAACCCTCCTTTCTTCGATGGCCGAGGCACAGGTCTCGAGGCAGAGACTTGGTTGATTAGTTTGGATAGGTGTTTCGCTATGTTTCCATACAGTAGCAACACTCGAGCGAGATGTGCGATCATGCGTCTCGATGATTTTGCTTCTATATGGTGGAAGTTAGAGGAAGAGAAGATTGGTCTGAATATCAATACTGTTTCTTGGGAGATCTTCTTAGAGAGGTTCAGAGCGCGATTTCTTTCACCACAGTGGAGACAGACTCGGGCAGATGAGTTCTATTCATTGCGACAGTTTGGTATGTCAGTTGACCAGTTCGAGCATAGATTCTATGAGCTGAAACAGTATGCCGGGATTGGCAACGATGAGGCTATGCTCGTACAGCATTTCTTGAGAGGTCTTAACGACCGCATTAGTGGAGGGGTTAGAGTTTTTGAGCCAGTTTCAGTGGAGGCAGCGGTGGCGAAAGCCAGATTGGTTGAGCAGAACCTCATCCGTGCACATGGGGGACAGGCAGGAGTTCAGATAGGGAGTGTTCCTTCCAGTGGGAACAGAGCTCGTGGGAATCAGTCCCAGTCAGCGGCACCATTCAGGACTCCTCAGGCACCCGCTAAGGGTGGACAGCAGCAGCAGCCGCAGCAGCAACCGCAGCAGCAGAAACCGAAACAGTCTCAGGGCCAGCAGGGTGGCAACCCTCCTCATAGAAGAAACAGGAACTGGCGGAGAAGCAAACAGGGTTTTCCAGGACAGTCTTCTCAGAGTGCATCACAGGCCCCTAGTAGGGGAAGCTTTCAGCAGTCCAGTGGGCCGACTGGAGGTAGAGGACCTGGTAGAGGAGCTTGCTACTCTTGTGGGCAGTATGGTCATATAGCCGTGCAGTGTCCTCAGCGTATCCACCAGACAGGGAATCAGGGGCCAGTTGCATCAGAGCCTACAGTAGGGGATGCCGGTAGGACCCACAGAGTGTTTGCAGCGGTTGATAACCGCCAGGCTGAGCATCAGGGGACAGTTATTGAGGCCGCAGGTGTGTTGTGTGGTATCCCTATCTCAGTGCTTTTTGACTCCGGTGCATCGGATTCTTTTATTTCTTCATCCATTGTGGAGCGGTGTGGACTCACGTCTGCTAAGCAGGCGGATAGGTGGCAGGTAGAGTTGGCTACCGGGGTGCGCGTGGTCGTAGATGCCTTTGTACCTAGTTGTGAGTTGGATCTAGGTCCCTTTGTGACTTCTGTTGACCTTCGTGTCATTCCTTTGGGATCCTATGGAGTAGTGTTGGGGATGGATTGGTTATCATCCCACAGTGCTCATGTGGACTGTCGGCAGAAGACAGTAGAGTGTTTAGATGACCATGGCAGGAAAGTGGGGATCGTTGGAGTTCAGAGATCGATATCCCTACGTATGATTTCCGCTATGCAACTTAAGCGGTGTATGCGTAGAGGATGTCAGCTTTTTGCAGTAACTCTTGAGGATATGGATGAGGGAGAGAGTCGAGAAATCGCTCTTGATGGTCACCCTATTCTTCGAGAGTTTGCTGATGTGTTTCCTTTGGAGATTCCTGGTATGCCTCCGAAGCGAGACATAGATTTCCGCATTGATTTGGTTCCTGGTGCAGAACCTATTTCGAGAGCTCCATATCGGATGACTACTCAGGAGTTGAGTGAGTTGAAGTTGCAGGTGGAAGAATTGTTGGCCAAGGGATTCATTCGTCCTAGTGTCTCTCCTTGGGGTGCGCCTGTTATCTTCGTAAAGAAGAAAGATGGTTCTCTTCGGTTATGCATTGATTACCGACAGCTGAATAAGGTAACCATCCGGAATCGATATCCATTGCCTCGTATTGACGATCTTTTCGATCAGGTGAAGGGAGCCGTGGTGTTCTCTAAGATTGATCTGAAATCCGGGTACCATCAGTTGCGCATTCATGATGCAGACATTCATAAGACAGCGTTTCGCACTCGTTATGGTCACTATGAGTTCACAGTAGTACCATTTGGGTTGACAAACGCGCCTTCAGTTTTCATGTGCCTCATGAATGGGGTTTTCCGTGCATACCTGGATCATTTTGTCCTTGTGTTCTTGGATGATATATTGATTTATTCCAGATCTATGGAAGAGCATGAGGGTCACTTGCGTCTAGTTTTGCAGTGTTTGAGGGAGAATCAGCTTTATGCCAATTTGGCGAAGTGTGATTTCTTCCAGACTGAGGTGAAATATCTTGGTCATGTGGTTTCAAGAGAGGGTGTATCTGTGGATCCTTCGAAGATCCAAGCCATCGTGGATTGGCCAGCACCGACCAATGTTTCAGAGGTTCGGAGCTTTATGGGATTGGCCGGATATTACCGCCGTTTTGTTAAGGATTTTTCCCGTATAGGTCACCCGATTACTTCTCTTCAGAGGAAAGGGAAGAAGTTTGTTTGGGCAGAGCAGTGTGAGTCAGCGTTTCGTGCCTTGAAGGAACTCCTTGTCAGTGCTCCGATTTTGGCAGTCCCTGATCCATCCAGAGAGTTTATGGTATGCACAGATGCCTCTTTAGAAGGTATAGGTGCGGTGCTTATGCAGGATGGACGTGTGGTTGCCTATGAGTCTCGCAAACTCAAGGACCACGAGTTGAACTATCCAGTTCATGATTTGGAGTTGGCAGCTGTAGTGCATGCGTTGGTTAGGTGGCGTCACTTTCTGTTAGGGCGTCGGTTTGAGCTGCATAGTGATCACCGCAGTTTGCAATATATCTTCACGCAGCCGAACTTGAATGCTCGACAGCGAAGGTGGATGGAATTCCTCTGCGAGTATGATTTTGAGGTTCGTTATATTCAGGGGAAGGAGAATGTAGTGGCTGATGCCTTGAGTCGTAGGCGGCATGAAGTTTCAGCTTTGTCCCTTGGAGTGGACTTGAGACAGAGAATTCTTGGAGTTCTTCCTCAGGACTCTTGGTATCAGGATGTTAGAGCCGTGTTGGAGTCCGGAAGGCCCGTAGAGGGTAGATTCGCTGGGTATAGTCTTGAGGCGGATGGCATTCTACGTCATCTTGGTCGGATCTATGTACCTCCTTTGGAGGGTCTTCGCACTTTGATCATGACTGAGGCCCATCGTGCACCTTATTCGGCACACCCAGGTGTCAAGAAGATGCATGCAGATCTTAGACAGATTTATCATTGGGCTGGTATGAAGCGTGACATTGCCGATTTTGTGTCGAAGTGTTTGGAATGTCAGCGAGTGAAGGCGGAGCATCAGCACCCAGCAGGGCTTTTACAGCCTAATTTAGTACCGGATTGGAAATGGGACATCATTTCCATGGATTTCATTGTTGGGTTGCCTGTTTCTTCACGTCGTCATGATGCCATCATGGTCATTGTTGACAGGTTGACAAAGGTTGCTCATTTTGTTCCTATCCGAGCTTCCTATACAGCAGCAGTGGTGGCTCGTGTCTTCTTGGAAGATAGTCAAAATATGTCTAGAGATATTTTTTCGCAATTATGTGTTGGTGTTTTTGACATAAATGTACTTAAGATATCTTATATCTACAGTTTTAATAAATTAGTTAACTGGATATCTTCATAATCATAACAATAAAAATAAATTATTTTAATTTATAAAATACACAAACCTTTTCAATTTTTTTCAAAGGCTAATTTTTATAGCTTTTGAAAAAATAAATAAATTGAAAGATATGTTAATTTAAACTATTTTACTTTAGATTACTGAGGACTGATATTGAATAATGTCACTGATGCTGAACTGAAATTTGTAATCAGAGTCATTGGTTACTATTTCTTCCAATCTGCAAGGGAAAACAATGTACCATGTGCTGTAGTGGACCTGGCCTACAAAATAGTAAAGAAGGGAATGAAAGTAGACTTGTGTGAAGTACTACTAAAGAACTTATTTGAGAACCTGAACACCATAAGGAAGCCGAAGAAGAACCAACTCGGCAAACACACTCAAGTTCGGTTCACTACTTGTATGTATGTTTTTCTATTTTGAAAAGTTCTTTCCCTCAGTCAGTAAAGTAGTATGGGAGCTACACCGACCTATCACCCATCAGATCAATGATTACATCAAGAAGTTAGGAGATAACTTTAATGATGTCATGGATGATTACTTTAGCAAATTCCAAGAGAAAATGCACAATAGGTACATGATCCCACCACAACTGGTTGAAAAATACAAGGACAATATTTGTTTTGAAGTCGACACTGATTACTGCTATGTAAATGTTGTTGAACCAAGGATTCAGTCGTTGCAACCAATGGGTTATGAAATTGATTATGACATCACACAACAACAAATTGATGCCTACCTATCATTGCCAAGGCATGCAACTGAACTAAGGTATGGAACCTATGAAGAGGTAAAGGAGAAAGTAAAAATGAGCATTGTAGTTCCTAAGGCTACAAGGAAAGCAACAAAGATGATAAAAGCTTTGTCTGAGAAATTCGGAGAAGAATCTTCATCTACACCTGTCAAAGGCAATCTTGCCATTACCGAGGAAGAATCAAAAGCACAGGAGGCTGCAATAACATTGAGCACATAGTTGCCAAAGGGAAAAGTTCTAAAAAGAAAGAAACAGGGCATTACAAAGGCCCTACTGACTCCACCAACAAAGAGACCAAACACCAGAGCATCAGCTGCATCACTGAGCAAGAAACAAAAGACTGTTGCTGCTCCTAAGGTAACAAAGACTTACAAGAAATCTACTCGAAAACTCATTTTGGCAAAAGAGTCGAGTGATATAGAGTCTGATGATGCTAACAAATTCCAGATTGTGAAGAGAAAAAAGGCAAACATTCACAGTGTTGAAATTTTTTGTGCCAATCTCAAGGAATACAGTGGATTTGCAGGATTCAGATATGTTAAGTATGAGTCTAGGAACAATGATGAGAAACGACAGATTGAAGAAGCTATCATATGTACACTTCTGAAGTTTCGGTTAGCACCATTGGAACTAGCAAAGTCACTTCCAAGTGAACTCTACTCACATATTGATAACAGATGGAAATATGCAATGGATTCAGAGAGACAAATAAGAGAAAGAAGTCTTGTCCACTTATTTCCTGACATGTCCGTAGCTGAAATCAAGGAGCATTTGTCCACATACAATTCAAAATTTCTTGTGAAATAGAGAGCCTTAAAATTGATGAATGGGCTATATATTGACATGGAGAATGAGACTAAGGCCAAGTGGCAGGAGATCTTCAAACAAAAGGATGTCGGTGAACAATCTCAAATTGAAATTGTTGATGTCACCGAGCAAGATCCAGATGTCACCGAGCAAGGTCCACACCCGGTTGACACAATACAAATTAATGAAGATGTAATGGATGAAGCCACACCGGAGCAAGAAATGATTGAAGGCACCACTTATGCAAAACTTGTGTCTAGTGAATCGATCTTAGAACAAGTTCAACCTTATCCGCCGGTGAAGCCAACAGTACCAACCGAAGCCCCCAAGGACACCAAACAAGTTACCGAAGGTAACAAATCTGAAGCTGCAAAAGATATAGGTAACAAGTCTGAAGCTGCAGCAGACACAACAAAAGATCAATCGTCTCAGGGATAGACAAGCACAACAAATATTACAACAGAGACCCCTAGCACCGAGCCATCCAAAGACATTGCAACTGCTACAGGAACAGTGCAAAGTGTTGCATCTATTGAGCAACCTACCAAGGGACAACAAGCCTCACAAGCACTTGTCTTAGTGCCCCAGACTAAAGGAAAAGAGAAAAAGGTGAGAAAGCATGGTTTTAAATTTGACTTATCTAAACCGATTGTGTTGCCCAATGTCGACATCTCCAAATTAAAAGGGCAAGCACTCACTGAATTCGGTGAACTATACAAAGCAAAGGCCGAACAGGAGAAACAACTGGCAATATAGAAAAAGAACAAGGTACTTCAAAAGGTTAGAACACTGCTCACAGAAATGCTACCATCAGCAACAGTGTCAACTGATGCAACCATCCATATTCAGTTGGATGAACTCCTTAATCAGATTGAAACATCTGGAGTTGATACATCCGAATACCTAAGCAAGCTCAAGGATAAAGAGATCACAACAAAAATGATAGAGGAAGTCCAAAAATCAATTGTTGTTGGCAAGGTAAAACTTGTCAAATTCATTGCTGAGTTGACCCCTCAACTCAAGCACATTCTTTATTTATTCCAGAAATTGTGTACATTTTCTTTATTTATTAAAGACATAAAAAATAAAACTGACGCAATTGAGAAAGAGATCACCGATCTCTCCTCCAAGTTGACCACTGAGCCTAATTCAGTTCAGACCTTTTTCAAAAAGCTACAACAGCTCATGGCTCAATAGTTAGAACTGAGGAATGAAGAGCATAAAATTAGGATGGATATAATGACCCTTCAAACATTATTCCTTCCTCATCTCTCATCAGTCCAAGACCAGCTTAACCAAGCTACAAGCTTATCAACTACCCAAGAGGGGAGCACTCTTGATGGCTTGATATCACTCTTATCTGATATTCAAGCACAAAACTCATTAATGGAAAGTCTCAAGGACTCACTCTCAGTCGCCCTCACTAACGCCTGGACCAAGTATAAAACTATTTTTGATCAGTTACCGCCTCCGGATGCAAATTAAGTTTTTAATGTTTGTCAAAAAGGGGGAGTACTTTTATGTTACTACACAGGAGAGGAAAGCCCAACAAAGGGGGAGCAATTCTACACTTGGAGACTAGTACAGTTTTGATAACACAATTTTGAGTATTATATGCAAGGGGAGTCTACTGAGCAGAATATACAGAGCATTCAGAGTACACAAGTACAGTACAGAACCGAACCGAACATGGAAATTCAGAGTTATGTACAGGATAATGATAAGGGGAGTATATCTGCATATACTATTGACTATTGTACATATTGTCAAGTATAGTCATTTTGTCAAGTATATATATTTTTAGTTATGACTTTGTAAGTAGTTTTTGTCAAACATCTCAACTAATGTCAAAAGGGGAGATTGTTACTACTTATCAAATTGCCATTAGTTTCATATCCAAAGTCATACTATATTCTAGTCGGTTAGTATTACCGAATCATGCAGTCGGTACACACATAGAAGTCGGTATGGACAGTCTAGTCAGTTACTGAAGAAAGCAGTCACAGAACACAGTATTCACCGAGCCGTTTACCGAGTAAAGGTTCATGGCTACCGAGTGGTATAATTAACTCACCGAGTTGATATTCACCGAGTAAAACGTCTTACTAGATACATTGAACCTGGACATGCACATGAAAACGTGTTACAAGATCGAGGCACATCTAACCGTTTTTGTGTTGAAAATTGCACTAGGAGATTGTGTATGATTATAAGATCAATCTAACCTATGGGATATTTTGTTTAATCAAAGAATCTTTTTGTAAGATCGAAGCAATAAATCAGATCACCACTGTAAGAGATCTATATATACAACATGATTCTAGGGTTAGATATATGACACGATATGATGTGATAAGAGATGCAATGAGATATCAGTGTGTATGCATGAAGGAAGACTATTATAGAGACATAGAGAGGTCACCGAGAAGGTTATCAGTGAACAGTCGAAGAACAGAGTAAACATAAGGGTTTATCGAGTTTCATTATGGGTTACGGAGATATGCTACAAGCTAGGTAATCTTATTCAGAGCACATAGAATCTGCTTTAGCATTTCAGATGTAAAGTTGCAGATATTTGTAATGATTATATTGTAATATTTTGAAGTTGTAAGAGAAACCTTTAACAGGGTAAAAGACTCTAACCAAGTCTATAAATTGTAAATCCTTTGACCAGGTGCTACACTTATATAGTGTTGTATAAATCCTTTAGTAAGGTAGATCTAACTGATCTTAATACTCCTAACAGGGTAAGCTATCAGAAATAGCTAAATGTAGCTCTAACCGAGCATTCTTTATTATTGCAGTAGTGAAGTTGTGGGTGCCATCCCCACCGCAGTTTTTCTCTCTAACCAAGAGTTTCTGCATGACCAAAATATATATGTTATGGAGTGAATCATGTATGAATGTTATCTGTTGATTATAGTTTTGTTTTATGTTACTACACTATTCTGTTTATGCATAACAGTAAGGTTATTACAAAAGAAAAGTTTTGGAGTACTGATTCACCCCTCCCCTATCAGTACATTAGCTTTCTATATTGGGCCTAACATTTCTGCGGAGGTATGCGAGCCAATGCTGGACAGCCAAAGACTCTGAAATGTCTCACAATCGGTTTCCTACCAGCCCAAGCTTCAAAAGGAGTAATACCTTGCAAAGCTTTGTGAGGAACTCGATTCTGGATGTGTGTGGCACAACTGATAGCCTCTTCCCAAAAGGCGGGATCAAGAGATCGTGCATGTATCATATAGCTAGCCATTTCTTTGAGAGTTCTATTCTTGCATTCTGCAACTCCGTTCTGCTATGGAGTGTATGCAACAGAATGCTGAAGATCAATTCCCTCAAGTGTACAAAAATCCTCAAGCCTCTTGTTCACATATTCCCTTCATTATCTGTATGAAGAATCTTGACCACTTTCCCGGATTGCTTCTCCACACGAGTCTTGAAGTCCTGAAACCTATCAAATACTTCACTCTTATGAATGAGAAAGTAGACCCAAGTGAAGCAGGAGTAGTCATCAATGAAAGTGAGGACATAACGGGCCTTGCTAAATGAAGGTGTTGGAAATGGACCTACTACATCACTATGAACAAGTTGAAGAACTTCCAAAGCTCTCCAAGCTTTCCCTTTATCAAACCTCTCCTTGGGATGCTTGCCCATGGAACAACCTGAACATACACCCTCTGAAAAATTGATTCGAGGTAGATCTGTGACCATGTCTTTAGTGTTGAGGTGACCAAACCGCTCATGCCATAGCTTACTTTCAGAATTTGAATGAGTAAGCAAGGCCCTAGAAGGTGAACTTGGCACAAAGTGGGAGAATGAATAAATCCTTGAATTGTCATTGACTTGTCCCACTGCTACCAAGGCATCATCATCAAGTTCCTTTACCACAACTGAATCTGGTGTAAACTCAACCTTTTTTCCATTCCCATAGTGAGTGATTTGGTAGATAGAGAGAAGGTTGGTAGACAAGTTAGGAACATAGAGAACATTCTCAAAAGTTCCATCATCCATGTTAACTGAACCTTTCCCTTCAACCTCAACTTGTGTATCATCACCTATGTAAATGTGAGGTACCTTAGATGGCTCCAATGAAGAAAATTGCTCCTTTGTAGAACCCATGTGATATGAGGCACCCAAGTCAAGTATCCATTGCTGTGAAGAACCTGTTGTAGCCACAAATGCTTGCCCTTTTCCCTTAGAATGTGAGGAAGAGGAAGGAGATGAATCCTTCTTTGTGTAGGTGGATGGCAAGTTGATGTTGTTTTTCTTAAGAAGATTAGTTAACTCATCAACTTGCTTTGTGTGGCATCGATGCTCATCATGACCATACTTCTTGCAATATGCACAAGTTGGTTTATCCTTCTTAGGTGGTGTCCCCTTCTTGGAAGAAGATGAAAAATTGCCTTGTGATGGAGAGGATGATTGTCCTTTTTCTTGTTGTTGCTTAGACTTAGAGTGCTTCTTCTTTTTGTTGGAATCTTTGCCTTGACTTCCTTGATTCCCTTGATTAGCCACCAAAGCCTTGGACTTTGAAGACTTGAGAAGTCCCATGTTCAACAACTTAGATTGTTCCAATATCAACATTTCTGTGAAAGCATCAAATGAAGGCATAACATAGGAACTCCCCACTGTCAAACGATGAGTGTGGAAGCTAGACACAAATGCTGCATATTCTGGTGCAAGCTTGTCCAACAAGTTGAATATCAACTGAGCATCCTTTTTGTCAATTCCACAATCCTTAAGCTTTGCTCTTAGCTCATTTGCTTTGGTGACATAATCTTGGATTGTATCAAAACTCTTGGGATCCAAGTTGGTGAGCTCATTGTCAATTTTGTAACCTCTGATTTCATCAACTTTACCATACAATTTTTGAAACATATCCCAAGCCTCTTTGATTGTTGTACACTTCTCAATGTGAAAAATGAGGTCATCTGATACATACTTGCGCAAAGTTCCAAGAGCCATGAAATTCTTTGTGAGCCATTCTAACTGAGCATTAGGATCAGCCTTAGGATCAGGTGGTGCTGCTATTGTTCCATCTATGTAATGCGTGAGACCCTTTTCCATTAATTTGCTCCACACTTTAATTTTCCATGATGCATAATTATGTGGAGTTAAAGGTGGAAATTTATGAGGACTCATTGCAACAAAAATGAAAGAGCACAAAGAGAGGAACAATCACACAAGACACCCCCCCAAATTCACTCAATTAAAGAACCCCCCCAAAAGTGATGATTTGGCACTTTATACTTAGTGCGTATACAATGGGCCACTTGCAAAAAATGGCAGAGTGGGCTTCTGATTTCAATTTTACATCTGCCTCAATAAGGCCAAAAGAGACTCAAACTAATAATGCAAGAGATCTAAACTAAGATCCAAGCACTTTACAAGTACCTAATAGGCCAAATAAGACCAATATCTGAAAGTATAACTTCCACTCAAAATCTCTAAATCTGATCATAGATTATGAAATTAGATGAAAAAACATGCACTTTAAAAAAAAAACGGCACATGAAAAGGAGGTCGTATGAGCTCAAACGAGGCCTTTGAAGTTGCAGAATTAGGGATTGGACAGGTACAGCTGAGAGAATCCAAAAATTCTAAAAAACCTATGCACCAAAACTAGAAAATAACCACACCACTGCGAAGAGCACAAAAAATTAGCCCAAATAAAAAAAAATTGCACCCAAAAAGGAGCAAAATTGAGCAAATTATGAGCCTCCAAAGTTGGCCCAAAAAACTAAATAGCTCAACGGAGAGGGGTCTGTGAATTTCCAAAAAACTGACTGGGCGTTGACTGTGCAAAACAGCCAGGTGGCGCTGACTGTGCAAAAAATCCAGGTGGCGTTGACTGGGCATAGACTATGCAAAAAAAACAAGTGGCACTGACTGTTGGCGGTCGTCAGAAATCTGCCAGTCCGTTCCCGGAAAAGTTTTACGGTGGCCGGAAAATTTTGGCGGCAACTAGAAAGCAGTGGCTGGAAGGGCTGCCTGAGGGCCGGTGGTGGCTGTCGGAGGGCCGGCGACAGGGTCGGGAGGTCCCGGCGGTCCGGGAGCTGGGCGGCGCACAGAGCTTGGTTGTGCACAGCAGCAGGGGGTGGCGAGTGGCAGCCTGCGGGTACCTGCGGCAGCGGACTGCGAGCAGTGGCCGGTGGTCACAGGGTTGCTGGTGGCCGCCGAAGCCTGTGCGGGTCTGACAAGCCTGTAGGAAAGGTACAGTGGGCAGGGGGGTCTGCAGACCCCCAAAAACAAAAAAAAAAAAAAATTCTTTTTTTTTTTAAAAACTTTTCGAATATAATTTTGAATTTTTTTTTTTTCAAAAGCTGGAAAAAATTTTCAGAGAAAAAAATAAATTTTTTTTTTTAAATCCGAAAATTCCGTACCGTACCGCCCAAATTGGGCAAAAGATTCCTCCACCCCCAAAAATCGATTTTCACAAAAAAAGGTCGAATTTATACTCGATTTTTATGGAAATGGCCTCTCAAACGCGATGGTGAGGTCGAAAACGCTCCAAGATGCCTCCAAAAAGAGCAGTTCCTCAAATCCGAAAATAGAAGCCTTCCACGATGTCTCCAAAAACCAATCAATGAAGCCTCAATGGCTCTGATACCATGTAGGATTTTGCCAAGATGAAGGCCACAATGAAAAGCATAAAAAGAGAGACAATAGAATGACAAGAACAAAACTATATTCTCATCAATATGCAAATGATCAATTGAATTAACCAATACAATGAATATAGGCCTGCTTATATAGGCAAGACCATATGGATGTACGAGCACACAATCATGACATGTGGCTCAATGAGAAACAAGGGTAGGTAAGAAATACTAGGGGTAGGTAGGAGAAATAATATAATATTCCACAAGAGGTGGATGACCCACCAAATGTGGAGTGTAACAACAAAACAAGACCACAAAAGGCAGAATTTCTCCTACAAGCTCTATCCCTATGTGCACACTTCCCTAAGTGTCTCGAATCCAAACTACGAAGAGATGCATTATCCTAAGTTAACTTAAGTAAAGTGTAATAATATCCATAATGAATATTTATTTACACCAACACTTATCTATATCTCCCTCTTCCTCCTCTCTTCCTCTCTCTTCCTCTCTCTATCTATTTTTCTCAAGTGGGTAATGGGTACCCTTAAAAGTTCTTAAAGGTAAATTATCATATCTTCAATCAAATAATATGCTACCCTAAGCATAACTCCTTACAGACATTGTGGTATCCTTAATTTGTCAGCAAAGAAAAATCTAATCAAAAGTTAGTTTATCTCTCTCTTGCTCTATAAATTTTAACTTAATTTTTAAGTTTAAAATTTATTTTATTATATAAATTAAAAATAATTTTTAATTAAATTATTTTCTAATTTCATAAAGAAACATTTATTAAAATTAATTGAAATATAAACTCAATATTAACAAATATACAATTATTATAAAATTAAGCATAAATATGTTTAAATTATTTTTATGATAGATAAATTGTGACATTAAAACAACTCCCATAACATAAACTTCAATAAAAATAGTAATAACATTAGACCCTTAAACAAGGGTGTCAAAAACCAAAAAATGAGACCCATAAGAATTGCCTTAGATTTAGCTTAGTTTGCATCAATCCTTTAACAATAGTGCTATCATTTCACTAATCAATAATAAAAATTTACATCAACCTTGAATAAGGGTGCTACAATATCAAACATATCTTTAGGATTTTTCTCTTTCTTTGATGATCTTAATGTCATTTGATGCTTGATTTTTATGAGTTCAGGCATCTGCTATGTAGGTAAACATGGTTGGTATTTTGCCCATCTATTAAAAATATTTTCTACTTTCCTATGTCCTCATTTGTTTGAGGATCATTATAAGTACAAGGTTCTTAGCAATCGAATCCATCACCTACAAGAATGGCACTTGCTAGACTACGAGAGAATCAGGCAAACGATAAAAAAACCTTCATAGACTTTATAGGGAAAGCGTCCATAGAGTAATGGTGTGAAACATTGTCGATCCGCTTAGACTTGAGATAATCAGTATTTGGCTTGAGCCTAAACAACTAGTATTTGTGTGACATTTCAAAAGATCTTTGACAACACAAGGACAAACTTGCATAGTCTAATGCTTATGACCAACTGTGGTCAACAATTTTCAAGGTGATCTCAACTGAGAGATTTCTTAAAATGCCCATATCCACAAGGGTGCGAGAAAAGATTGTGTTAGTGAAATCAAAAGTATTTGAATCTAGTGCCAAAAAAATCATCCAAGGTATTTGCCAATGGCTTCAAAATAATAATTAATAATTAAAACATAATTGTAATGATAGGTTTGGGAGATGAACCCAAATGAGTTTCATCCTAAATGATTTGGTTAATGAATTGAAGGTAGAATATCAAGGTTTGAACAATAACATATGTTGTCTCAAGATCTAGCACTTACATACAACATAATCATGATCCGTCACATAATCAATTTAACCACAATGAAAGATCTGAGAGTTTAGCAATAAAACTATCTGATAGGTCCATTGGCAACCAAAAAAATCACTCACCATAAATTATTTCATCTTTACCTCTTTACCTCCTTGATGAGCTCAACGATATGAGTGGAGATGACATGTCTGAATGCTTTATTTGATTTCGAGTTGTTCAGACCTTTGAGAATAAGAGGCTTGTTACACTGAGATAGGTATACAACAACATAAGGAGGTCATTTATTCATCTTTCATTCACTATGATTTTTTCTTTAGAAGTGGTTCAATATCTATGGGTTGGAAGATTGGACCTCATGACCTTGTGCCTACTACAAAAACTCTCACCAATCAAGCTAAGCTCTCATCCCAATACTAAAAACAACTTTATTAAGCTAAACACTATGTAGTTTGACATAGATAACACACATGGACTTGCAAAATGCTACAAAGATTAAATAGAATATAAACAAATAATCAAATGGTCTATATGGGTCTCGAATTATGGACCTTCAAGTTATTAGCATGATGCTCAAACAAAACTAAAATAATTTTTAAATAGTTCTAAAATAAACAAAAGAACTCCAAATTGATATCTATCTGCATTTTAGATAGTATTTTTAAGATAGCTATTGTTGAACACTTTGGGATGCTAAGAAGAGGGGTGAATTAGGATGTATTAATACTTAACCGGTCAGTCTTAAACAACACACACCAAGCAACATATTAAGCAATTCTGAATGTTTAACACTTTTAAGCCTAGAAGTGTATTCTTAGTGTGACTACACAGCTTAAGCAACATATTAAGTCAGTCAATGTTGAGAGTTTAACACTTTTAAACCTAAAAATGTCAACTTAATGTGTGTAATTTAAACCGTCTGACTTAACCTGCAATCCATCCACATCAAAACCGATGTTAATCTGCTCTTTCGCCCTCCTAGAGGGAGACTCACCTTCCTTCCTAGAGACCAATGAAGCCCTCCGAGGAGACTCGATTTTTTTTTGCAATCACAGACTCTGACTCAGAAGTTTTCTGATTATCCCCCATACTCCTTTGTTCCAGAATTGGTTTCGATAAATTCTTACCCATAGCTACCTTGCATTTTTCCACCTTATTCGTTTCTATAGCCAATCTTTTATCCTTGGGAACCCATTTATTCACTGGTTTTCGAGTGATCCGACACTCACTCATCCTGTGATCCCATTTCCTGCATCTCATACAGAATTTCTTGTCCTCTTCAATTTTAATTTGTTGAATCCAATGTGAACCACATACACGAGGCCTGATTTGTTTGGGGATCCGCCTAACAGCTGCTATTTGCATCCTTGCATATAGGTATGAATCGTTATTTACCAGATCGACATCTATCTCCATTAGGGTTCCTAGAGATCTCCCTATTTTTTCTAAACACTCCTGACCAATACTCGATGGGGAGCTTGTAAAGACGTATCCAGATTGGTTTCTCCTAGGACTCCGTATTTAGAGGGTTAAAATTTGGGTGCCATCTCTGCATGTATAAAAGGCAATTGTTCATTGACCATAATCCTCCAAAAAGAACTTTATCCCTCTCCACTTCGTTTGCAAATATAAAAATGAAAACTCCTCTTGGGAGTAATTTTATGATTTCCTCTGTCTTCCAATTGTCCTTGATCCATTTCTGGATTTTCTTTTCATCCACCCTAGGATTGATAAACCTACAAATGACTGCTAAATCTTCCAAAAGGCCACAATCAAGCTCCATTTCCTCTAAGACGTCGATTGTTTGAATGTCCTTATGGGCAGATCCTGGGCACGGATAGCAGTCACTTGAATTGATTCTATCCAAATTTACGGTATTAGGGTTTAATTGATTTCAAACGTCTGTTGATTTGCAACCCTCCTGCTCCTTACGAGCCATTATTTTATTCTTAGGCATTACCATGTTATTTTATTAGTTGCTGTTCTTATTTTAACATGATTATAGAGATAATTTTTTAGGGATTGGCTTAAGAGAAATTGAACCCTAGCAATCTTGGAAGCTTAAAGGTATTCATAAATACTACAATTAAGATGACAAAATAGGTAGAATTGAATTTTGAAAATTAAAGAGAAGTATAAAGATATCTAGTTCATTTATGTGGGGTGTAAGACATACTCACATACATAGAAAAGCCTAAATCTATAGATTCAACCCACCATAAAATGTGTATAAATGGTTAAGATTCCAAGACTATATATATATATACAAAAGACCAATTTTTAATACCCAAAGATCTAATATTTGTTGTCATTTTAGAACTATTCTTCTTCCTCAAATATAAAACTAAATATTCTCATTTGTCTTTTGATTTGCACTTAATTATTACATATAGAAAATTAGAAAGAAATATTATAATTATATTCAATAATAACGACTTAAACAAATACAAGTGCTATAGTTGCTCTTACAAAAACTTAATAAGCATTAAGGAAATTTATCACTCTTGGAAGGTGTCAATATAACATTAAATTCCAAGGATTCTTCACCTGCAGCATAGTTGTTATAGGCTCTAATGGGCTTACATGTCTAATTTTTTTCCCTCACGTTGATAATTCGAGCTTACCTTTACGTAAAACATTGATGCAAATGCCAAAAGCAAATAAAAGAGACGAAGCAGCCCTTGTAGATCCAAGGCTCCCTTACTATTTTGAACTCTTTATAGATTGACGGAATTCTTATAATTTTGAACTCTTTTATTTTTTAAATTTCCACATTATATGAACTTTCAAATTTGTTTTCATTATTTAAAGTAGAAAGTGAGACAGTCGAAAAGGTATTCATGCAATGCATACCCATGTGATTCTGTAAATGCTCTTCTATCTGTAAACTAGATTTTTGTAGTCTAGATTAAATGCAGTATTGACTTCACACAAATAAAACGTGCTGGGAGAATGCAAAACCCGAAAGTCAGCCTTGCTTCCTAACCGAATAGCTAAAGTGGGTGCTGTATCCTGTTGTGCATATGAACATAATAAATATGCAGCATTGTAATTTATTCATTTTCTCTATATCAATATGGGAAACAGCTAGAGCCCCACGCATATGATTGCTCTTACAAATTTACAACTAACAATTACTTATTGAGCTGTTCTTGTCCGGATTCTGAAGCTCAAACTTGAAGCCCGACAGAACTGGTATATAGGGCCCTGGGAAGTGATGAAATGCTTTATTCAATTCAATGCAGACGTGGACTGGGATTAAACTGGAAATGCAATCCGCGTTGATATTTAGTGAAAAATTAAATGGTACAGCTGTGTTATGACCGGACGTTATACCATTCAGGCTTACTCGCTGCCTTGGATTGATTATATAAAGGGTGTCAGTTCCCAGTAATGTGGTAAGTGCAAGTAACATAGTCATTGAAAGAAGATGGCTTGCAAGATGAAGCTCTTGGGAATGCCTGTGATGATTATGGCTATTGTGGGTGTGATAGTTGTTGCAGAGGCCAGAAACCTCGTGAAGACCATGCATGAAAATGATGATTTGGATTGGGTTGGAGGACTTAGCGGTGGAATTGCAAGTGGTGCTGGACGTGAACTGGGCGAAGGCGCCGGTGCCGGATTGGGTGGAGGCTTTGGAGGAGGTGGTGGTGGAGGAAAGGGAGGAGGCTTTGGTGGAGGTGGTGGTGCCGGTGGAGGTATTGGTGGAGGTGGTGGTGTGGGTGGAGGCATAGGTGCCGGTGGAGGAAAGGGAGGAGGGCTAGGTGGAGGCGGAGGTGCTGGTGGAGGAAAGGGAGGAGGTTTTGGTGGTGGTGCTGGTGGTGGAGGAGGAAAGGGTGGAGGGCTAGGTGGAGGCGGAGGTGTTGGTGGAGGAAAGGGAGGAGGTTTTGGTGGCGGTGCTGGTGGTGGAGGAGGAAAGGGTGGAGGGCTAGGTGGAGGCGGAGGTGCTGGTGGAGGAAAGGGAGGAGGTTTCGGTGGCGGTGTTGGTGGAGGTGCTGGTGGTGGTGGAGGAAAGGGAGGAGGGCTTGCTGGAGGCGGAGGTGTTGGTGGAGGAAAGGGAGGAGGTTTTGGCGGAGGTGTTGGTGGAGGAAAGGGAGGTGGCCTTGGGGGAGGTGCTGGTATTGGCGGCAGTATAGGCGCAGGTGGAGGGAAGGGAGGAGGCCTTGGTGGAGGTGCTGGTGCTGGTGGAGGAAAGGGTGGAGGACTTGGTGGAGGTGCTGGTGCTGGTGCTGGTAGTGGAGAGGGAGGTGGCCTAGGTGGAGGTGCTGGTGCTGGTGGAGGGAAGGGAGGAGGCCTTGGTGGAGGTGCTGGTGTTGGTGGAGGTGTTGGTGGCGGTATAGGTGCAGGTGGAGGGAAGGGAGGAGGCCTTGGTGGAGGAAAGGGAGGCGGCCTTGGTGGAGGTGGTGGTGCCGGTGGAGGTAGTGGTGCTGGTGGCGGAATAGGTGTGGGTGGTGGAAAGGGTGGAGGCCTTGGTGGAGGCGTTGGTGGAGGTGGTGGGGCTGGAGGAGGCATAGGTGCTGGCGGAGGTGTTGGTGGAGGTAGTGGTGCTGGTGGCGGAATAGGTGCAGGTGGTGGAAAGGGTGGAGGCCTTGGCGGAGGCATTGGTGGAGGTGGTGGGGCTGGAGGAGGCATAGGTGCTGGCGGAGGTGTTGGTGGAGGTGTTGGTGGAGGTGGTGGGGCTGGAGGAGGCATAGGTGCTGGTGGAGGTGGCAGCTTTGGTGGTGGAATTGGAGGAGGTGCTGGTGGTGGTTTTGGGGGAGGATTCGGTGGTGGGAATGGAGGAGCTGATGGGGGTAGTGGTGGAGGAGGGGGTTTTGGTGGTGGTGCAGGAGGAGGAGGTGGTGGATTTTAAGCAGTGTCTTGGCTCCTAGGCCCCAAGCATCTAGAGGCAATATACGCTACGCCCCTAAATAAACGCTTTTTAAATTATGTTCCAAATATATAATAGATCATTATAGTGTACTTTGCTTCTGTCTTGCGATCCATATTTTGCCCTTGTTTCATTTATTGAATAAATAGAAAATAATAAGGGAGATAGCAATGAGATTCGGTATGGTTCCAAGAAAAGACAAATGGTGGAAATGTCATACAAATAATAAAATTCTTTACTGCTGCTTCCATAGTTTATTTTAACTCTAATCTACCAATTCTATGTAAACAAAAAAATCTTTTCACACTTCTCAATCAGCTGCAAACATTTTTTCATTTCAATATACAATATTTATATAAAATTAGAAAGAAATGATGGCAAGCTCTCAAATGGATAAGCTTATATGGACTACCATTATAATTGATTTTCCTCAATTCAAATTATTCAATAGCTTCTTAATATCCCTGTCAAGAAAGTTTCAGTAAATTGAAGCTAGCTCAGTTGACTCTACTGTAAAACTTTCTTTCATCTCCTCAAGCTCACTCTCATGGCTACTGTGAATATTTTATCGTTGTCATTAATTCCTAGCTTGTCTCATAAATCATATGCTACTTCTCAGATTTTAAATATGGCTGACAATATTAATGATAAACTGCATTGTTGTAGGGTACGCATAACAAACTTGAGCCAGTACTAACAAAACGTTCTTTGTTTGGGGCGAGAAAAAGATATGTATATTGAAATAATCAGTGTAATATATTGAGCATTCGCATTTCACAGTTTCATTTTGCTGGTGGATTTTAGAATGAACTAGAAAAGTTTGAATAGGCAAGTTTACTTATTCAGTTAAATTATGCAAGTTTACTTATTCATTAAGTTAAATTATGCAAGTTTACTTATTCATTAAGTTAATAAATAATTTATTAATTGGTTCCATGATGAATCTTTTTAAATAGGGAATATTATCTGTTTTAACTTTTAATAAATATTTGATTTATTATTATTAGTTTTTATTTTGTAAATGAAAATGAAAAGTTTGATTTATCAAAGGTGATTCTTTTGAATTTAGTTTTATTAAATCTTAAAATGTTAATAGTAGTAAAGGTTTTAAATGATAATAAAATTGAAACAAACATGACTAATAAATAAGAGGATAAGTGTTCTTAATTTTAGAATCAACAATAGATAATTTATGTTGAAGTTATAATAAAATGATGTGTCTTTTTTTTATAACTTTTAACCTCAATTTGATGGATATCTTAGAATCTAAATTAGCATAGAAAACCTTTGTCAAAGGTGAATCTTTTGTGTTTAACTCTAGAGAATCTTTTTTTTAATTTACAATGGCAAGGGGTTTCGATAAAAAATAGAATTGAAACAACTGTGATAAATACATAAGAGTATATGTACACTTAACTCTAGAATAAATGAGATGATGTTGTAGTTATTATCAAATGAGTTACAATTGTCATAACTTTTTATCTTGGTTATATGAATATATTTTAATCTAAATTAGCATAGAAAATCTCTACAGCTTAATTTTGTGTTCTATGCAATCAATCTCAACTAGAGACTTGATTTTGAGGTGTAGAATTGATCAATACATGAGTGATTTGATAGAAAATTCTCTCGTAGAATATGTTTTCCTTTGCCTTTTGGATATTTTAGAAGTCAAGGTGGTGTCTAGATATACCATTCAAGATCTTTCTAATTCAATAGGTAAATAGGTTCACCTAGGTCAAACCCATTAGTAGAAAGGATTAACAATGATGAGAAAGAGAAAATATAACATTCACAATATTTAGATGGCATAGACACAATTTTGTAAATTTGATATCTTTAATTTCCTTGATTTCAATATAAAATATCCAATTAATTATCTAATTCCATCATGCTATTCTTCATTTTTCTTATTACTAAATGATCTCTTTAAATAGCATGGCATAGCAACATGTTGGATGAGATGTGTGTGAGGTTAGTTCATAATGCCCAATAAGAAGAACATGACAGTTCAAATATAAATTTTAAATCTTAGAATTAAGGGATTGTTGTCATGCTTCTCAAAATCGATCTCTATAAATATCATCCCCTTGGAAAATATTAAATTAAAGGATAAAGTGTCCATCTTAAAGTGTAGAATGAATATATGAGAATTAGAGAAAATAATGGTGAAATAGAGATGAAAAGGATGAATATTTATGAGATTGTGGGGTGAATACACAATAGTGTGTCACACTTGTGGGACATTTATATTTTGCATGCGACATGACAAGATATTTGAAATACTCCTTTTTTCAAAGGTCATATTAAAATCACATTCAAATGAAGGTAGACCTTCGATCAAAGATGACCTTCAATTGAAATTATTTTTTAATATTTTTGCACCACTCATACCTTCAAATAATGGTCCTTTGGATGTCAATCTCTTTCTAGTAATGCAATATTTTAAAAAAAAATTGTATCAAAGCTTGGGTTGGATCAT
The DNA here is from genome assembly GCF_030272615.1 of Cryptomeria japonica. Taxonomy (NCBI): domain Eukaryota; kingdom Viridiplantae; phylum Streptophyta; class Pinopsida; order Cupressales; family Cupressaceae; genus Cryptomeria; species Cryptomeria japonica. Next base: position 745,356,628 of record NC_081414.1, on the reverse strand, counting down.
CAAATCGAGTCACTAGGGTATGATATTTTGTAGGATTGTAGTCTTTAGAATAATATTTCCAAAACTTATGATTTAAAATATATTTAAAATAATTTTTATACTTGTTTTCTATTTTCTACTCAACACGTTCACCAAATATCAAGATTTTTTGTTTCACATGTGAAATAGAAAATAGGGAAAAAATTCTAAAAAAACATCTATGCAGTACATATTGATACTCTTGTTTCAACCAAAAAATAAATAAAAAATTAGATGTATAAGGAAAGTTATTTTATGGAATAAAACTATTTAAATTATTTTAAAACTCACATAAAAAATAATAATAAAATAAACTAGATGTTAAAAAATATGTGTGCACTAGATTTTGGTGTTAAGTTAATTTATTTATAATAATTTATAATTCTATCATTTTTGTAAAAGATGTTATGTATTATAAATGTCTTTTTATAATAAATATTAACTATATAATTTTCCAGTCATATGTGTGTGTATACATACATACATACACATATGTATACACACACACACATATACATACATACATACATACACATACATATACATATACATATACATAGTTTGATTTAAATATCTTATTTTGACTAGAATGTGGGATGCATTATTGTAGGATCATGCTATGAATAAAGTCTAACATGATAATATGTCGCTACAATTTGTCCATATGTTATTTCAATAAGGAATTCTCATCAAGGTTAGGAAAAAATGGGAATTCACATTGATATGCTAAATTTATCATTACTTTTTTTTCCCTACTTTGATTGTTTATGTGAATTTAACATGAGCATGCATTTCAAAATATATAGACATTCTTAGCTAAAATTAAGTTAAATACTCAAAATCATAAATGGATATGGATTCTTTAAAAAAAGATACAAATATACTTCTTATTCTATCTTTGTTACGATTTCTATATTAAAACATGTAAAACAATGAATATTGTGCAATACATATCATCTATTTTAGAATTTGCAAAATAGATATTAACCTAAAACAAGTGCAAGTGATAGAATTTATAAAACTATTATATATATTTCAATAAAATTAAAATAGTGTAATAGATTTAATTTCATAAGTAATAAGATTTAATAGCTCTCAATAACTTTTCTCAGTATATTGTGTGTGTGTGTGCACATGTATGTATGTATATGTATATGTATATGTTTATATATATGTATATGTATGTGTGTATGTGTATATATGTATATGTATATGTATATCTATATATATATATATATCCACACACACACACACACACACACACACACATTCCAATATTTTAAATCCATGAGGACAAGAAAGAGAAAAAATGAAAAGATAAGGGATTCTTTTAGGTTAGTTTCTAAATCTATGAGAATAAGAAAAGTAGAATCTCATGAAAGGAGATGTGTATTTTATTATCATATCCTATATAAGTAAAAATATTACTTAATAAACAAGTGCAATATTACAATTAGAGTAAAATATATCTATGGTGAGTAATGTATTACATTAACAACCATCTTAAATTACAAGTGAGGTAAGACTAAATGGTCATGGTAACAAGGCCATGCTAGGTACATATGTATAATTTTAAGTAACCCCAAATACAAAGAGGGTGTACCTTCTATAAGTCAAAAATGAAAAATTAAATAGGAAAACCTATATCTCAACCAAGAAATTTAAAGAAGGAAAACATAGCCCCCTAAAGTGATTATCCTAAAATCCTTTCAATATGAGGTGCATATATTACCCTACAAATGAGAGAGAAGATTAATGCATAATGTTAGAGTTATCTTGTATTAGCTAATAATTATTTATTTAATTATTAGTCTATTATACTTTACACTTAAGCTAAACTTAGGCATTTAATAATATGGTAGGTAATTATTAAATACACTTTATCCCTTTAGGGTTCCTTTAGGAATACACATCTTTAGGGTTGCATATTCTCCTTTTATAAGGATTATATTGTACTTTTTTATTCTACTCCCTCTCTAAATGATAATCTTTTTCTTCTGAGCCTCTATTGTGTTTTTGTCTCCAATCTTCTCTTGTGATAGGTATTTTGCTTCCAGTTGCTCTTGGGATCTCTGAAGTTCTATTTTATCAACTTCATCATGGTATCAAAGCCTACATCTAATTTGTTGCTTGTTCTTGATTTTTCAGAAGATTTTTTGGAGGCAAGGGTTTCAATTTTTTTTCAGTTTTCTTTTGAATCTAGGGTGCCTCTTTGTTTCTGGGAATTTTGGGCTCAAACGAACCTCACCGTTGAGCTCAAACACCCAAAAACCCCCATTTTCATCTAAAATTTGTCCAAATTGGATAACTTTGGCTCTAGCAAAAAAAAAATGATTTTGGCCCTTTTAGGGCACGTTTTTTGAGAAAAATATAAAAAATATTTTGGGCAGTTTAACGGCTTGCCCAAGCTGATACAATTAAGCCAACTATTGGCAGTCTGTTAACTGTTAGAGACAGCCCACGAGGTTACCGTCAGCCCACCCTAAGCGGTTACCGCTGCCAGTCGTGGCGGTCTGTCAATTGTCGGCCAGTCGCCCGCCTAGCAATCACCGCCTGGTCGGGAGCCACCCACTACCCGGAACTCACCCGCCGCTCGAAAACCTATGCCACCCGACCACCGCCACTCAGCCCAAACACCACCTCCCGGCCACCAGCAGGGAGGGGTTTTTTCTTTGACAACCTTTTTTGACAGGGGGGAGGTTGTTTTGTCATAACTTGGGCAAATGGAGTCAATTTTTGAAAAATGTTATATCATTAGAAAGCTCTTTTTGATCTCTATTCAGATCCAACAGTGAGATTTTTTGATTTTTTCATTTAGTACCTATTTTTTGTCGTAAAAGTTATAGCTTTCTTCTGCACTCCGAGAGCCATAACTTGGGCAAACAAACTCTATTTTCAGCAAATGAATAGGCATCAAAAAGGTATTGGAGAGACCTATTCATATTTGGGGTTCATTGTTCCATAAATTTTACTAGGTACACAAGATATTCATCTAAATGTTTTTTTGCTCTTGCCTTTCTTTCTGGCTCTCATATTGTATTGGGGTTTGGTTTTTCATCTTGTGGGGGGTGTTATTTTACTACTTTATATAATTTACTTCAAAAAATCAGAACACCTAAAAAACCTAAAAAAAAAACCCCTTTTGCATCCTCTATCTAGTCTGAAAGATCACTTAATTAAAAAAAAATCAAGAGCAAGTCCAGGTATAGGTACAGGTACACATGGAAGATCCTTCAGTCGAGCTTCTTACATCCCAAATTTATCACCTCTGGAAATCTCGTATGACGAGACTTCTCAGATCATGAGGCTTGTGGTCTTGTTTGGATGCAGATTAGCCTTAGTTGCAACGTTCTTTTGAGATTCTTCAACATAAGAATAAGATGGATGAGGCTATGGGTGTCATCTCCTTACATGTTTTAGACAACTTGCTTTTTCACCTTGATGGTTTGCTTACCCCTTGGGCTATGTGGTCCAAATTTGATACTCTCTTTGGTACCATCAATGAGTTCAAAGCATTACAGATTGAGGCAGAGCTCTCTTCCTCGTTACCTGAGTCCTTTCCTCACATTGAGGAATTTTTTAAAAAGTTTAAAACCTCCAGATCTATCCTCCATAATTGTGGTAAAAATAAGACAGACACATAGTGTATCTACTTGATTCTCTCTAAGCTTCGAGGTTCCTATTAGATATTTGCTTCCATGACATTTTATTCTACTATGGATGTCTTGGGTACACGCTTCACCATGCCTACATTTGATGTGTTATGTGATCGCTTGACTCATGAGCAAGCTTGCCTATCTCAAATGGACACTCTCACAGGATCAAAGAACAAAGCATTGGTTGCACAGACATCTAAAGAGAACAAGAAGAAAAAATTGAAGCCTAAGAAGGATTCAGTTGGCAGTGAGAGTTCCTCCAAGCCACCACCTAAGTCTGATTATAAACTGAAGTCCTATCCCAAATAGGATAATCTTCTAAGTCTGGTGAGTCTTCCTCCAAGACTAAGAAGAAATCAGATGAACTTTGCAGTTTTTGTGGCAAGGAAGGACATCCGATTTCCTGGCATTGGAAACGATTAGAGGCTTTGGAGGAAGCCATGTAGCAACATCATATTTCTTCTCCTCGACCTTCATCTTCCTCTTCTATAGGGAAAGGAAATTCTCTTTTTGTACAAGCTATTACTTCTACATCCACTTGGATTATTGATTCGGGGGCTTCTTACCACATGACACACTCACAATAGCTTGTTACCTCAATTGCTCACAATGATACTTTATAGATTGCAGTTGGTGACTCAGCACAACTTTTAGTTTCAGGTTCAGGTTCTATTCCATTGATAGGTGGTTGTATTCAAGATGTTCTTTTGGTTCCTGACATTTCGACGAACCTCCTCTCTATTTATCAAATTTATCATTCTAGCTCTGGTAAAACAGTTGAGTTCTCACCACATGATGTGGTTATTAGAGAGCTCCATGATCCTAATTTGGTTATGGCTACTGGCAGTGTTGATCATGATTATTAGTTATACTAGTTTGATGGCTTTGAGAGTCCAAATAATTCATGTGTTTTGCTTGTAGCACATGCAGATTCAATGAGAAGACTTTGGCATGAGCATTTTGGCCATGTCAATTACAGATACTTACATTAGATGAGAACACAAGCACTTGTGATTGGGCTCTCTTAAATATCCTTTAATGATGGTGTATGTTGAGGTTGTGCACTCGGCAAGCATCACTAGGATCCTTTTCCTACAGGCAAAGCCACACGTGCTAAGGAACCCTTGGATTTGGTACACAGTGATCTTATGTCATTTTTGACTCCATCTTTTTCAGGGTCCAAGTATGTGCTCACATTCATTGATGGCTTCTCCAGACGTACATGGGTGTACTTTCTTAAGTACAAGTCTGATGTCTTTGATTCATTTTGAGTCTTTAAGATATTTGTAGAGAAGCAGTTTGGTCTTTCTATCAAGAGGATGCGCACAGATAATGGGAGAGAATATGTGAATCAGGCTTTTACATATTTCTGCACAGAGCATGGTTTGCAGCATCAACTATCAATTCCTCACACTCCTTAGCAGAATGGTGTTGCTGAGAGAAATAATAGATCACTACGGGAGATGGCCAATTGTATGCTTCAGTCACAGTCTATGTAGCCTACCTTTTGGGCTGAGGCAGTTAGTTGTACCACTTATATTCAGAATCGAATGCCTCATAAGGCATTGCACCAGATGACTCTTGAGGAGGCTTGGTCCCATGTCAATCCTGATGTTTCATCATTATGAGTTTTTGGTAGTGAGGCTTGGGCATTTATTCCAGATGCTCAGAGAAATTTGGAGAGGAAGAGCCGACCACTCATATTTGTTGGATACTATGAGGATGTTAATGCATACAAGTTGTTTGATCCTAATTCCTAAGAGGTCCTTTTTAGGCGGGATGTCCAGTTTGATGAGTGCCTTCCTCAAATGGATTCTCCATCACCAGCTTCTCCCTCACTACCTCCTCCTCCCTCTTCATCTTTTGAGGGAGGATGATGCATATGATGGTCCACCATCTCCACCACCACCACCTGCAACTCAGCCTTTGCCCAAGTTGGCCCGGTTTACAGTTGATGTTGTTGGTTCTATGGTAGGTGATCCTTCAGACACTCATCATACTCGTGCATAGACATCTAGTTCTAGTCTTCTAAGTCATGCCATTTCGGATGATCCTTTGAAATTTTTAGAGGCAACAGGTCACCTAGAGTGGGATAGGGCCATGGATGAGGAGTATTCTTCTTTGATGAAGAATCATACTTGGGACCTTTGTACTCTTTTGAAAGGAAAAAAGTTGGTTCGGTGCAAGTGGGTGTACCATACCAAGTATGCTGCAGATGGTTCGATTAATAAGTATAAGGCTCATCTTGTTGTGAAGGGGTTTTCTCAGGTGGAGGGTATTGATTACTCTGAGACCTTTGCTCATGTCGTCAAGATGAATTCTATTCGCTTTGTACTTTTACTTGCAGCTTCATAGGGATGGAAAGTTTTTCAGATGGATGTGAAGAGTGCCTTATTGCATAAATACCTTCATGAGGAGATCTATATGGAGTAGCCTCAGGTATTTATGTAGGATTCCTCTTTGTTTTGCAGCCTTCAACTTTCATTATATGGTCTCAAACAGGCTCCTCGGGCCTGGTATGCAAAGATAGACTCTTTCTTTCTCTCCACACTCTTCACACGTTGTCATTTCAATCCCACAATATATATTTAGTGTCATGAGAATGATATAGTTATCCTTGTGCTATATGTTGACGATCTTATCAATACCGACAGCTCATCCTCCTTGATTCAAGATATTCAAAGAGCCTTGATGGAGCAGTTTGAGATGACAGATCTTGACCTTTTGCACTATTTTTTGGTCCTACAGGTTATTCAGTCTTCTGATGGGATTTCCATACTTCAGTAGAAGTATGATCTTGATATGCTTTACAGATTTGACATGCTTTCTTGCAAGCATGGACCCACACCATTTTAGTCATGTGTTGTTTTGTCTGCCACTTGTTCTACACCTTTCGTGGATCCTACCTTATATAGGCAGTTGATTGGTAGTTTGTTGTACCTGACTCATACCCATCTGGATCTTTCCTTTGTGGTTGGTATTGTCTCTAGGTTCTCCCATGATCCTCATGAGAGCCATTGGCAAGCTGCCAAATGTATTTTGAGGTACATTCGGGGCACTACACAGTTTGGCATTCACTATACTTCAAAATCCCCTCACATTGTTGGCTTCATTGACTCAGATTGGGTTAGTGATGCTCATGATCGTAAGTCTACTTTTGGCTTTGTTTTTTGCCTCTATTCTGGTCCTATCACATGGTCTTGCAAGAAGAAGACTACTATTGCATTATCATCTACAAAGGCTGAGTACCGAGCGGCAGTGTTAGCTAGTCAGGAGATTTTATGGCTTCGACGGTTGATGACTGAGTTTGGGTTCCCTCTTAATAGTCCCACTATTCTTTGGTGTGACAATCAGAGTGCCATTTATAATTCTCACAACCCACTGGAGCACCAAAGGACTAAACACATTAAGCTTCACATGCACTTCATTAGAAAGTTGATTAGGGATGGCTTTCTCATCTTGGAGTAAATTCCTACAGAGGAGCAGGTTGTTGACATCTTCACTAAACCTTTTGCATCTCCGCGCTATCTTCAATTGCGCTCTGTACTTGGGATGAAGGAATTTGTCCTTTAGGAGTCTCATAGAGGCCTTCCTTCCTTCATGTTTTTTTATAGCATTCTTTTCCTGTCTCTTTTTGGAGTAGAGTTTTTCCCCATGTAGTTTTCTCTATTTCTCCGGTTCATAGAGATTTGGTTGTGATTGGGTGCCTCATTAGGCCTTGTTGTCGGGACCCAAATTTTCCTTCTTCATGTAGTTGCATTTTGCTTTCATGCATTTAGATTTTTAGCTACTCCCTAAGTTCATCTTAAGGGGGGGTTTTAGAGTTATCTTGTATTAGCTAATAATTATTTATTTAATTATTAGTCTATTATACTCTATGCTTAAGCTAAACTTAGGCATTTAATAATTAATAAATACACTTTATCCCTTTAGGGTTTCTTTAGGGTTGCACATCTTTAGGGTTGCATATTCTCCTTTTATAAGGATTGTATTGTACTTTTTTGTTCTATTCCTTCTCCGAATGATAATCTCTTTCTTCAGAGCCTTTATTATGTTTTTGTCTCCAATCTTTTCTTGTGACAGGTATTTTTCTTGCAAGTGCTCTTGGGATCTCAACTTCTTCACATAATTTCACATGTAAAATATTGGAGGAGGTTCTTGTACAATAAATGATGGATATTCCTTTTGAAAGAATTAAATTTTAATCTATCAAACTATTGAATTCCTACTCAAGTAAAATGTTAAAAGGAATTTGGACATGTATCATTCTATAAGCTTCTCATGTTTCTCAATTTTTATATTTAACTATGACTATGTTATACAAGATTTGACAATACCGAAGACTACAATGTAACACTTGGACCAATGTGAATTTGAACATGTCAATTTAGTAGCATGATGGAGCACAAAGAGCACAAGAGGATTTTGAATCTAGTAGATTATGTAACTAGATGAAATTTATCATAAAAGAGAAGAAAAATATTCTAAATAATATCATCGATATTTGGAAGGTGAGAGTTCACAAATGTATCTTAAATATGTAGAAATAATAACTCCCATTGAAGTGGATTTTATACACATGAAGAAACCTGTATTAAAAAGAATCACTAGAAACCCTTGAAGAAGTATATTTGAACTTTGATAAGTAATAGGTTATAAAGGAATTACTATATTAGGAAAGATATATCCTCAAAGATATCATCTAGGTCCAAAATGTGGGAGTCTATAAAGAATGACGAAATATATGGTAAGAATATATCCCAATAAGGTGGATCTAAAACACATGCAATCCTACTAGAAAGTATCATTACAAGCTACTAAAGAAGAAACTATAAATTTAGATATATAGGGGGAATGTCCTCAATTGTAGCTAGGGTATCATGAGAAGGAGGATGATCAATAGTCGTATCATCCATATATGTAAGTTTCTCCAAAGAATCATTCCATATGACTATCAAATGAAGATCCAAGCACTAAACGGGTACTTATTGTTGGGATTAAGGTGTCTCAACCTTGGAGTCTCAAGATGGATTAATATTTGATTATTTTATTGATTATCTCCTAAGTGTTAACTTACTATGTTGCTACATCATTTTATGGGACCTCATTGTGAGTTGGCATTCTACATGTGAAGTGAGGAGTATGAAATCATGCCTCTTGTCACCTAGGTGCTCATCTTCAACAAGGAATTTATAAAATTCCTAGGAGGTACACTTTCATGACACGTGTCCTTGTATGCTAAGTAAACTCTTGGCAAGATTGGAAATCACTATTTCAAGACTAAAGAGTCATGAGGAGTTAATATGTGGTTGTTGGTATTTATTATTGAGTTACTTTTAGTAGGTCTATATGTACATAGAGTATGCCTAATTATTATTTTGGTAGTGTTTATGTAGTGGTTGTAGTTCATATGGAATATTATCATTATGGTTCAAGTACATATGTTAGTGCCTTGGAAAGTGTTATATGCATCATGTCAAGGATGTGACAAGTTTCTATTTTTGGCACCACTTGACTAACTAGGCATAGGAGATGGTTTTGGAAACCATGCACACCTACCTTTTATATGTGATCTTTATAAATATGTCAATGCCTTAGTTGTTTTAGAGAAACACTTTGTTTATTTTTAGAGATATTGTTATGCTATAAGAATTACTCCAAATTTTGTTATTTTTTATATCAACTCTTGAAGAGAATTAGATGTGCATTATATTGTAATATTTATCACTATAATATAATTAAGCTCTCTATTTTGGAGTGTGTGTGTTTAGTAAGGATTTTCCCACGTAAATTTGTTTTCATGTGTTTACTTGTTTAAACCTAATATTATTTATGAACATTTAATCTATAACCAATGAAAGTGTTTGTAATAAGTTTTTTGCATTCACTCTCCTGTTGATTTAGCATTAAAATCATTATCCACACTTAGCTTCCTTTTAGTTGGTATCAAAGCATGGTCAACTTTGTTATCTTTTTTGGGTAGAAGGGTTTTTTGTGCTAATCTTGTTTTGATGAGAGTTTTTGTAGAAAATATTTTTAACCTTTTTGGATCTTTGAGATGAAAAGTACATCTAGTAAGATAAATATGGACAAGTTTAATGTTGATAATTTTTAGTTGTGGAAACTCAAAATGGAGGATAAGCTCATAAATAGAGAATTATGAGCTACAATATCTTCAGCAAAACCTCAAAATATGGGATGCGATAAATTAGAAGCCAAGTGTTTGACAAGACTCCATTTGGTTGATTATATGCTCCTAAATTTCCATGAAGAGAAGACTACAATTGAATTTTGGAAGAAAACTTGGACATATTTATGAGGTGAAATCCTTGGTAAATAAGTTTTTCCTGAGAAAAAAAAAAGTATTATTTGAAAATGGAGAAAGGGGGATCTATTATAGATCACTTGAATATGTTCAACATGATTGTTTCCCAACAATGTTATGTTAGTGTGAAGATTGATGGGCAAGATAAGTGTATGCTTATGTTATGATCTTTGTTGGACTTGTAGGACACCTTGTTATGGTCATCAGAAGCACAACAAACACTTAAAAGATAGAGGATTTGGTTTCTTCATTTTTTTAAAAAGAAATGTGAAGGAAATATTTTGTCATTGCTAAGGAGACCCTAGTTTCTCATGGTAGATCAATGGAGAAAATAAAGAATAAGGACAATAAGTATAAATCCAAGTCTCTAGGGAGATCCAAGTATTCTAGTAAAATTCCAAGGCAAAATGTTGGAGCTGTGGAAAATTTGGTCATGTTTAAAATGAATGTGAGGAGAAGAAAACAAAAATAACAAATACTTTGATTCTAATTCAAATCAATTCTCTCAAGATGACTATGATATCTTTTTTGTAGCCTTTCCAAAACATGCATCCGAATATGTGTGGTTAATATATTCATGCACCTCTTTCCACATGTCCTCTCATAGAGGTTGGTTCTTGAGGTAGGAAGAGTATGATGGTGGTAAGGTGTATCTCCATGGTGTCTATCATTTGAATATTGTTAACATTGAAGAATAAAGATTTGATTCCCTAATTATAGCGTGAGGGGATTAATGGTTTCCTACATATCGATGCAGGTGTGTAGGTTGTTTATATCGAGTTACAGATGCAAGATGAAAAAAGTGTTGGCTATTTGGAGGAATTGATTATGTGTTGCATTGATGTTTTGTCATTGATGTCAACACTAGTTGTTTTGGTTGTTTACCGGTATCCTTTTGGTCCCGGTAGGTTGTTTGGTTTCTGGTTCGATTGGATCGTCATGATCTGGTATGCTTTGATATGTTTGGGTTATACAATTGGCTTATTCATGTTCATGTTCAGGCAGTTGGTTTTGATCTGGTGATCGGATTCTATCATGTATGCTGGTAAGCTTGGTTTGTTGTTCAGGTGAGGGTTTCACCAATAAAGCTTTGTTGAATATCTTTGATTATACGCATAAGTGGTGTTGGTGTGGCTTCTAGTGGAGATTCATGATGCTAATGGTGATCATGTTCAATACTTGGTTGATTGGGATTATTGCTTTGTCGTGTATCGACCTATATTGGATCCTGGTATTGTCTAGGTTATGGACCAGCTTAATGTAACGTGCGGATTGGACCTCTCGATGTATTTTTGGGATGTCTTATGGGTTGGATATTATTTGTTTGGTCTCTGGACGACATGTTTTATAATTATGTAATTGTTTTATTGTCTGGTGCCTGACCTTATTATTTATGGTTGAGGGTTTGTTTATATATGATGTAAGATCTCATTGTAGATCATATCATGGGATGTAAGGAGAGAATAATGTAATAATAATTCAGGTAGAGGGTTTGGTCAATCATTGGTGATCGAATTGGGTTTATGTAAGAGGATTTAGTACTCCACAATTCAGCTTAACCAGAATCGTATTCAGGCATAGGAGATGATATTTTTGTAGTTCATTCTTTCTTCTGGATTGTAGTCTGGATTTCTATGTAGTCAGTGAGACTCCTTTTGTGATGAGCAATGCGCTCTAGGATGTTGGCCTTCCTGCAAGTGAAAGCCCCTCAATTGTAATTCACATACTTACTGTAAAAGTATTATCTAACCGTGGGTAGGCTTCCCACCATGGTTTTTCCCTTTGTTGGGTTTTCCACGTATAAATCTTGGTGTCATGTGGATGGTATTTATTCTCTCATTATTATTTATGCTTAATTGGTTTATCTTCTATTTCAGTAATTGGTTTATGCATTCCGGTATTGATATTTTGGGTTTTGGTATTAAAGTTTTAATTGCTTAAGGTTTCGGTAATCTGGTGACAACTGGTTCACCCCCCCTCTCAGTTGTCTTCCATTTATTTGAACTATCTAACAATTGGTATCAGAGCTCTGGTCCTCTCTGCAGAAGCTTAACCACTTGAGGAAGATCCCATGGCGACTAACAGTTAAAGTTCATCTAGTTCATCTAGAGCTATCTTTCAGAGAGATATTCATAGGCTTGATGGAACAAATTACAAAGTATGAAAGATTCAGACAGAAACTCATCTCAGATGTCTCGGCAAGGAGATTTGGAAGATCACAGAGAATGGTGTTACACCTCATAATCTGGCATCTAGCAATCCTCCTCTAGCAAAATTGGATAAGGAGCTTGAGAATGATTGTAGAGCAAGAGAAGCCCTCTTGTGTGCACTTTTTGATCAACAAATATTGGGATTAACTGAAAAATCATCTAAAAAGGCTATATGGGACAAGTTGGAGACTCTTAATGAAGGTGACCCTACTGTAAAGATTGCTAAAATTGATGGTTACCGGGTGAGATATGAAAACTTGAAGATGGAAGAAGGTGAAAGGATTACTGCATTCATGGAAAGGGTAAACGAGAGTGTTATGAGAATTCAATGTTGTGGTGGAACTCTGAGTGAAGATGAAATAGTTTCTAAAGTCCTGAGAGCTTTACCATCGACTTACAAGATGAAGGCTACTACAATTAATGAATTGAGAACAATGGCTAATACTCATGTCAATAGAGATACCTTGGTTGGGAAATTATCTACTTTTGAGCTTGAAGAATTTGGACCTTCTGGAGCTGTGAAGTCTGAACTTGATTTTCATGCATCTACATCATCAACTGACAAGCAATATTGGAAAGCTTTATATGCAAAGGAATTGGATTATATGAAGAGAGAAGATGAACAACTTGAGCAACTTGAAGCCCTATTTGCTAGAAGAGTACCTAAAGGACCGGTAGGAAGTAAGTATGAAGGAAAATCACCTTTTAAATGTTTTGCATGTAATAAGATTGGTCATTTTGCATCTAGCTGTCCTTAAAGGAATTCAATATTTGAAGAGAGAGATAGAAGATATTTTAAGCCTAACCCTAGATATCAAAACAAGTATAAATACAGGAAAAACAGAGACAAATCATGCTACATAGCGGATGAGGAAGGTGTGAGTGATTTTGATGATGAACCGGCACAAGACTCTGCTAATGGTTCTGACAATGGAATGGGTGTTCCCGACTATCAAGAAAGATGTTCTGACACTAGAAGAGAATGTACCTGAAGAGAAGGCACTTGCTGCTAAAATTCAAGATAAGGATGAATGGGTAATTGAAAGTGGATGTTCACATCATATGAGTGGAGATAAATGGAAGTTTCTATCTTTGCAAGAATTTGATGGCGGTCTGGTTAGATTTGGAGATGACAAAGCATGTAAAGATGAATGTTGGATGAAAGCTATGGAAGAAGAATTACATCAGATTGAGAAAAATAACACATGGACTTTAGTTCCTCGGCCTAAAAATAAGAATGTTATTGGGACTAAATGGAATTTTAGGAATAAATTGAATGAAGATGGACAAGTTGTAAGGAATAAAGCAAGATTGGTGTGTAAAGGTTATTCTCAGAAGGAAGGAATTGATTAGGGTGAAACTTTTGCACCTGTAGCTAGGATTGAAGCTATAAGATTATTTCTTGTCTATGTTGTACATAAGAACTACAAGGTTTATCAGATGGATGTCAAGTGTGCATTTTTGAATGGGGATCTTGATGAGGAAGTTTATATTGAGCAACCTGATGGTTTTTCACTTTCAGATGATACAAACATGGTTTGCAGGTTAAGGAAAGCTTTATATGGATTGAAACAAGCACCTAGAGCTTGGTATGCAAGGTTAGATAAATATCTTTTGAAGCTTGGTTTCACTAAAGGTAATGCTAACAGTAATCTATATTATAAAGTTATTGATGATGATATATTGATTATTGAAGTTTTTGTTGATGACATCATTTTTGGAGGTGAAGATAAGTTGTGCATGGAATTTTCTAAGAATATGGAGAAAGAATTTGAAATATCTATGATTGGGGAAATGAATTTTTTCGTAGGTTTGTAGATTACTCAGACTAATAAAGGTATTTGCATCTGTCAAACTGAGTATGCTAGGGAATTATTGAAGATATTTGGTATGGTATATTCTAAATCGGTAAGTACTTCTATGGTTACAAGTGATAAATTGATAAGGAAAGATGTTTCTGCATTGATAAATCCTACAAGATACAAATATATGATTGGATGTCTACTATATTTGAATCAGACTAGGCCTCACATAATGAATGTTGTTTGTATTAAATCAAGATTTCAAAGTGATCCTAGAGAAAATCATGAGAGTGCAGTGAAAAGAATTTTTAGATACTTACAAGGTACATTTGAATATGGTTTGTGGTACCCTAAGGATGATGACTTTACTTTATGTGCATATATAGATACAGATTGGGCTGGTGATGTTGATGTTCAGAAAAAGTACTTCTGGTGGAGCTTTCTTTCTTGGAAAGAAGTTGGTTTCATGGATCAACAAGAAACAATCATGTACTTCTTTATCTACTACTTAAACTGAGTATGTTGTTGCTACTAGTAACTGTACATAGGTTCTATGGATGAAGCAAATGTTGAAGGACATTAAAGTGCATTGCATTGGACCGGTAGTTATTCACTGTGATAACTCTACTGCTATTGACATATCAAAGAATCCGGTATTTCACTCTAAGACAAAACACATATCTATCAAGTATAACTTTTTGAAGGAGAAGGGGGAAGAAAATGAAGTTAGACTGGTTTATGTGGACACTAAAGAGAAGATTGCAGATATTTTCACTAAACCTTTTCCTAAGGAATCATTTGAGTACCTGAGAGATAGATTAGGGGTTTTTGCCCCTCCGACAAAGAACTGATTGATGTTATTTGGCATCAGTCTGGTATGCATTATCAAAGATATCATTCATTCTAGCATTGATTTGGGTATGTTACTACTTAGGGGGAGTAGTTATCTTTATGTTTCAGTGGTTTATATTTTTGCTTTGATATTTTTGGCATTCTTGTCAAAGGGGGAGAGATATAACTGAAAAATGGAGTTTTACAGAGATAACATTCACAGGGGGAGTTTGGTCTTTGTTTCAGAACTTCATTTCTATATCTTGGTATGGGAGATTGTTGGTTGTCTTCCATTGAGGGGGACTTGTTTTGGCATTTCTTGGCACTTGGATGTTTTTCACATCTAGTGTTGTCATCAATGCAAAAGGGGGAGATTGTTGGTCATTTGGAGGAATTCATTATGTGTTGCATTGATGTTTTGTCATTGATGTCAAAACTAGTTGTTTTGGTTGTTTACCGGTATCCTTCTAGTCTCGGTAGGTTGTTTGGTTTCTGATTCAATTGGATCATCATGATCCGGTATGCTCCTATATGTTTGGGTTATAGAATTGTCTTATTCATGTTCATGTTCAGTCAGTTGGTTTTGATCTGGTGATTGGATGCTATCTTGTATGCTGGCAAGCTTGGTTTGTTGTTCCAGCGAGGGTTTCATCGATAGAGCTTTATTGAATATCTTTGATGATATGCATAAGTGGTGTTGGTGCGGCTTCTAGTGGAGATTCAGGATGCTGATGGTGATCATGTTCGATACTTGGTTGATTGGGATTATTGCTTTGCCATGTATCGACCTATATTGGGTCCTGGTATTGTCTAGGTTATGGAGCAGCTTAATGTAACATGTGGATTGGACCTCTTGATGTATTTTTGGGATGTCTTATGGGTTGGATATTATTTGTTTGGTCTCTGGCCGACATCTTTTGTAATTATGTAATTGTTTTATTGTCTGGTGGCCAACCTTATTGTTTATGGTCGAGGGTTTGTATATATGATGTAAGATCTCATTGTAGACCATATCATGGGATGTAAGGAGCAAATACTGTAATAATCATTCAAACAGAGGATTTGGTCGATCATTGGTGGTAGAATTGGGTTTATGCAAGAGGATTTAGTCCTTCAGTATTGAGCTTAATCAAAACTGTATTCAGGTAGAGGAGATGTTATCTTTGCAGTTCATTCCTTCTTCCATATTGTAGTATGGATTTCTATGTAGTTAGTGAGACTCCTTTTGTGATGAGCAGTGTGCTCTAGGTTGTTGGCCTTCCTGCAAGTGCAGGCTCCTCAATTGCAATTCACATACTTACTGCAGAAGTATTATCTAACCGTGGGTAGGCTTCCCACCGTGCTTTTTCCCTTTATCGGTTTTTCCATGTTTAAATCTTGGTGTCATGTGGATGGTATTTATTCTCTGATTATTGTTTATGCTTAATTGGTTTATCTACTATTTTGGTAATTGGTTTATGCATTTTGGTATTGATCTTTTGGGTTATGGTATTAAAGTTTTAATTGCTTAAGGTTTTGGTAATCTGGTGACAACTGATTCACCCCCCCCCTCTCAGTTGTCTTCCGGTTATTTGAACTGTCTAACAAAAAGGAGCTATATTTTTAGGTAAGGGTGTTTGAATTGACACTATGTATAATTTGGATACAATAGTTCTTTTGATATACCGAAGAAGAGACATGTGTATTCTTCTTCCTCACCATCAGGTTGAGTAGAGAAGAAATCTATGGTTTCTACATCTAATGGTCATCCCTTCTAGGTACTTAAGGGTTCCAATGCTTTCGAGGTGGAACTTCTAGTGGAGAAAACAAAATTAAGGCATTAGACACTCAGCCATATTGGTGAGAAGGATCTTAGAGCCCTAAAAATAAGAGTGTTGTTGAAGGCCTTGATGATTGTAATCGCAAGTTTGACTTTTGAAAACGTTGTATATATGGAGAGAAACATCATGTTTTATTTTATTCTCTAGTTTATTATATTCATACTAATGTGTTTGTTCTTGTGGAAGTTCCTTAATTATCTAGACTTGTGTATTTTATCTCATTCATAAATGACTACAGTAGAAACACATAATTTGTATATTTCATTGAGAGTAAATTTGAAGTTTTTAGTTAGTTTAAGGAATTCAAATCCTTGGTTGAAAACCATGCTAGTAAAAAATTAAGTGTTTGAGGATTAATAATGGTGGTGAGTTTTGTTTGACTTAAAATTTGACAAGTTTTGTAAGGACCATGGGATTAAGAGATAAAAAAATACTCCATACATCCCACAATATAATGGAGTTGTAGAGGGGATGAATAGAATGTAAATATAGAGGGCTAGGAGTATGCTGAGTTGTGCTAGCCTTGAACAAAAATTTTAGGTTGAAGTTATAGTTATTGCATGTTATCTAATTAATAAATCTCTTACTATGGCACTTGTTGATAAGACACCCATGGAGGCATGGTTTGGTAAGAATACCTTAATGAGACATATTAGAGTATTTGGTTGTGAGGAATATGCACGTGTCAAGTGAAAATAAAATATCAAAATTGGAGAACAAGGGAGTTAAAAATGCATCTTCATTGACTATGGTGTTGATGTGAAGGGTTGCAAGCTTTGAGATCTAGTTTAGTTATAGAGAAGGTTCTCTATATCATAAGTTTGTTTTTTAGAGAGATTAAAAATTATGTTGATTTGCAAACAATGAAAGAAGAGAAAAAAAAGGAGTTAGTTCAAGTTCCACCTACTCTAATTAAATATGAACTACACACTCCTATTGGACCTAATGACGAGGAGATCTCTAGTAGCTCTAAAGTTTTGAAGAATAAGAATAACCTCAACCTCAACAATTGAGGAGGTATATGTATATTAGGCAAAAACTAGGAAGTTTTGGATATTTATTGTTAGATTCCAGTTGCATATTTTCTTTTATTGCTAACACTAATTAGTCTAGGACTATTAGAGAGGCTATGGGTATGCATGATGCAGATACCTGAGTGAAGAGATGGTTGCATTGAAGAAGAATGCTACATGGGATATAGTACCTTTTCCTAAAGGATAAAAACCTATTACGTGTAAATGGGTGTTTAAGAAGAAATTGGGTGTTGATGGAAGTGTTGAGAAGCATAAATCATGGTTGGTCATGAATGGGTATTCTCAAGTGGATGGAATTTATTATGGTGAAATATTCTCTCTTGTAGTCAATTTGAGATCCATTTGGTTCATGTTATTACTAACAACAAATTATGATTTAGAAGCTAAGTAGATGGATGTGAAGAAAAAATTCCTTCATGGTGGTTTGGAGGAAGAAATTTATATGCCATAGACAAAGCATTTCATTGAAAAAGATAAATAGAACCTAGTTTGTAAGTTGAAGAAATATTTGTATTATATGAAATAGTCTCCTAGAATATGGTACCAAAAGTTTGATATTGTAAGGTGGTGAAAATAGTGTTCACTAGTCTAAACATGTAAACTAGGAATCAAACCCATTCACAACAAAATTACATTAAGGTGAAAAAAATGCACTAGGCCCAACCTCAAACCTATTGGAAAGGTCTGAATGCAAATTGAAATTTTACTCACCTTGTTTTAGTGGAATTGCTACAATTGGATAAGATAGAATGATTACATGAAAGAACTAGGGACGATGATGCAAAATTGAGAGAAATTAGCATAAGCCAATAGTTATAGATTAAATATGTAGAAACCAAGTATAAATATAGAATGAGACTCAAAGAGGAACCTATATCTAAAATTTGAGCTCATAAATGCTAGACAATGTGGCTAGGCGACGTTACCCCAAAGGTATCATATATAAAAATAAAAAATAGGTTTGGACTCAAAATATCGCTCAAAATATTCTCCTAAAATACCATAAAAAAAGTATTAGACGATGGGGGTAAGCACCAGTGTCCATGGATTTTTACTTCTTCAAAATATGGTTCTATGTGTCTCAGGCTGTACTTTTTGGACCAGTATTCCTTCTCTTCATAACCTATCAACTACACATACAAGAGAGGAAAAATATTGTTGGGTTGATAGGGGTTTTCCTAGGTCAAACCCCTAACCCTATGATGAATGAAATAGAAAACAGAGTGTTCTCTTATGGGACGAAGACTAGATCTCGAATTGAAATGCTTAATTGAAATGTTATACCTTCTTTATGAATCTCCTTTTCCTTGAAATATTCATAAAAATATTGATGTTTTCATATAGAAATTCACTAATATTTTCATAATAACTTGATCATGGATGCCATCTTGAATGTTTGAAATCTGAATATCTAACATCTCCTTCATTTCTCCAATGATGCTTGTGTTGGCGATTTGGCACTTAGTTGTCATTGATGTCAACCGGTTTAGCTAGGTCACCAATAAGTAAGAAATGGTGACATGTATAAGAAGAGAAAGACAAAAGGAAGTCTACTGGTAAATGTGACTTGTGTCATCTACCGGTAAAGAAGGCTTACCAGTAAGGCATAAACTAGGATGAAGGTTGTTTATGTGTTATGAAGGCACAACAACTTGTGAATAGAACATAGAGGATGTTTGATGGTCATACCGGTAACATAAACTAAACCATTAGTCAACCTTGGTCGACAAAGTATGGCAAACGGACATAGGAATCCAAGAAAAGGTGGATGTTGACAAGCATGAGAGGTGGTTGTCGACAAGCATGAGAGGTGGATGCAAGGTGGAGGTATTGCATAGGTAGGTGGAGTGTGCATAGATGTAAAAAATCTACAAGCAAGTCAGCTTTTATGAGGAACCCACAAGTCACAAAGGATGCCAAAGGATTGCGGCTCAAGGAAGGCAAGTTGGAAAAGCAACTGTACTGATCCTGCAAGAAGATTTGATCTTTGTACCTATTTGGTGAATGAAACAGAAAAGCCATTAATGGCGAATGACAGAGAAAAGAATGGTGCAGACCTCTAGATTTAGAAAACGCACATTGGAATGCCAAGCTTTGCTCCAGTGATTGATTGATGTCTTGAATATCTTATCCCTAGAAAAGAAGATCAAATCAAATCGTATTCAAATCAAGTTGGAGAAGGAAAACCTAACACAACAATGCTTGAATGCGTTCTTGGTGGGAATCCACAATTATAAATACATGAGCTCGAAATAGAAAAGGTTGATGCTTTAGGATAAGAAGAAGAGTGAAGAGAGATTGAGTGTAGAGAAGAATCGTCTAACTTATAATTAATTATAATTAAGTTGTAGAGTGAGTTAACAAGCCAACCGGCAAGAGGGTTCAACCAACAATGATAGAATATTGATATCACAGTAGCAGGTCTAACAATTGAGCAAACTGGTGAAGGATGAGTGATCAAGAAGACATCTAAGTTTGACACAGTGTGTGGTAAGGCTGTGAGAGAAAGAGAAGAGAGGCCGAGAATCAGAGAGAGCAAGTTGTTAACCGGTAGTGTGAGATCCAGTAAAGAAGAGGACTATTAACCGACATAGACCTATTTGATCAAGAGTTGCAGAATTCATTTGCAACAAGAAGCCTTAATTGTATCTAAATTGTCTTTCTATATACATCACCAAGTTGGAGATTGGTGTAGGGGTTGGTGCTCCTTGGGTTGGTGCCCTAAATCTTTGTAATTTAGTGTTTCACTTGTGAGGCTGGATTGGAGCAGTAGTCTCCAGCAACATTTCTCATCGAGGTTTTTCCCATATTGGGTTTTCCTCATATATCTGGTGTTGTGGGTTACATTTGTGTGGTTGTCTTTTTTGTTTTCCTCATTTGCTTTCTTGGTTTGATTGTTTAGTGCTTAAGATAACAACCGATATTTTGAAGTTGCCTTAAAAGTGAAAAGAGTTTAGGAACCACTGATTCATGTTGGCTTGATGATGATTGTAATGAATGACTTCATATGTTGTCATTGATGGAACATGTACACAGACATATGATCACATTATCTACAGGTGTTACTTCAAAGTTATTTGTATTATATTGCAACTAGTACTAGAAGTTTTGTTTAGAGAGTATCAAACCGGTACATGGAGACAATCAGTATATATATATGAAAAATAGGAATGACTCGACACCAACCTGAAGATCCAGCGGAGATTATCAAAGGAGAAATGAAAGGCAATCAGTTTACATGTTGATATGGTTAACTCCAATCAGTATTCATTGATTGTGTGATGAGTTACCTAACTGACAATTTTTGGTGGTAATTTGTGATGAGTTATGTTTGATTGTCTAGATTCACTGCACCTAGGAAATTGTGATAAAATTTCTAAGGCTGACTTGAAATCAAAATGTCTATATAAAGACATATGATGAGGAAAGGAGATATGTTATGATATGTTGGTGTGAAGATAGAAGTGTTGAGAGTATTGCAGAGTATGTTGGTAATGAAGTTTTGAATGTGCATAAAATTATCTATTCAAGCAAGTTGTGTTAATTCTAGATCACACCACCTATTGTTTCCTAATCACTACAACAGTTAAATCCCCTAACCGAGTAAGCTCTAACAGGATTCATTGTAGAAATCCTCTAACTAGGTGATCCATTACTTTGGATTCTGAAATCCTCTACTGAGGTTACTCCTAATAGGGTAAAGATTTTAACAGAGCTTTGGGATCTTTTCATTCTTCTATTCTAATATCAGTTAAAGGCGAACTGAAACCGAGCAAGAACTTGCAAAGATATGTAATGCCTATGCACCGTTACAAGATTCACTTTTTACTTTTAGCAAATTTGTGGATGATTTATAAAACCGGTTAGATACCTATGATCAAGAATAGGCAAAAAGACTCTGATCCTTGAAGGAGCTAAAGAATCTACCTAGACCCCAAGTGGACATGTTACAAAGAGCCTACAAGAATGCAGAAGCAATTTTGGCTACTCTAGAGACGTGTACACTTGATGCAATGGAAGAGTTTTGTACTCAGATTATGACCACAATTGAAGTCACTGAAAACCTTCTGGAGACATGGGAACATAATTTTTTCCAAATGAAGAGTAACTTTAGTGACATTTTTCTGAGAATTGCATTCCATACATCTTGATTTAGATTTTCAAGTTTTTGTATATGTAAAACATTTTGATACAAATATATATATATAGGTGTGCTGTGAAAATTTTGTATGTATGGTTAAGGGGGAATAGAAGTAGAAATATATGTGTGTACAATTTTTTTTAAGCACACTTAGTTGTATAGTTGTAAAACTTTCTAAGTGTTGCCATCAATGCTAAAGGGGGGAAATTGTTGGCTTGATGATGATTGTAATGAATGACTTCATATGTTGTCATTGATGGAACATGTACACACACATATGGTCACATTATCTATCGGTGTTAATTCAAAGATATTTGTATTATATTGCAACCGGTACTAGAAGTTTTGTTTAGAGAGTATCAAACCGGTACATGGAGACAACCAGTATATATATTTATATATGAAATACAGGAATGAATCAACACCAACCTGAAGATCCAACAAAGATTATCAAAGGAGCAAGGAAAGATAATCAGTTTACATGTAGATACGGTTAACTCCAACTAGTATTAATGTTCCAACCGATATTCATTGATTGTGTGATGAGTTACCCTAACCAACAATTTTTGGTGGTAATTTGTGATGAGTTATGTTTGATTATCTAGATTCATTGCACCTAGGAAATTGTGATAAAATTTCTAAGGCCGACATGAAATCAAAATGTCTATATAAAGACATATGATGAGGAAAGGAGATATGTTATGATATGTTGATGTGAAGATAGAAGTGTTGAGATTATTGAAAATTATGTTGGTAATGAAGTTTTGAATGCACAGAAAAGGATCTATTCAAGCAAGTTGTGCTACTTCTAGATCACACCACCTGTTGTTTTCTAATCACTACAATAGTCAAATCCCCTAACTGGGTAACCTCTAACAATCTTCATTGTATAAATCCTCTAACTAGGCTATCTATTAGTTTGGATTCTGAAATCCTCTACTGAGGTTACTCCTAACAGGGTACTACCTTTAACAGGGTAAAACTTTTAACAGAGTTTTGGTATCTTTAACAAGATCCTAGCATATCACTTTTGTAGACCTTAACCAGTTAGTTACCTATCACTACAGTTAGTTAACTTGTGAGTCCCATCTCACTGTGGTTTTTCCCATTTGGGTTTTCCACGTATAAACACTTGTGTTATGGTGGATTCTTTAATATCATTCTGGATAGCATGCATAGTGTTTAACAATCTTTCTAAGTATATCTACCAGTTAGTGTTTAAATTAGTATTATTTTTGGTGTCACTGATTCACCCCTCCCCCTCTCAGTGCTTTATAAGTTGATCAATTCACCCCCCTCTCAGTGGTACTCTGTGTTCAAAAATTGGTATTATAGCCTAGGTTCCTAGTTATTTGTAAACCTTGGGTAGATTTCAAACTTAGAACACAATGGCAATAAATGAGTCTACTTCCTCAAAAGCCCCCATGTTTGATGGATCCAACTATGCCTTCTGGAGCAGAAGACTGGAGACCTATATTTCCTCCCTTGGTTTTGATGTGTGGATGTCTATCAAGAATGGGTATGTTGTTCCTAGTGTTCCTCCCACTGAGTTGGATGACAAGGAGTATGAGAATAATGCAAAGGCCAAACATGCTATCTTGAGCAGGATGTCTGATAATGAGTTTGTCAATGTCATGCACTGTGCATCAACCAAGGAGACTTGGGATAAATTGCAGAGGTTATTTGAAGGAGATGCAAAAATCAAAGAGGCCAAGCTACAAGCACTAAGGGGCCAACTTGAAGGTATCAAGATGAAGGATGATAAAAATATTGCAGACTACCTTCACAGATTTGATGAAACTATGAACACCATCAAAGGACTTGGAGAAGAAATTGCAGATGAGATCCTTATAAAGAAGGCACTTATGTCCCTTACACCTAAGTATGATACAAAGGTGTCTTCCATAGAAGAAGCCAAGGATCTAAAGATCTTTTCAATGGATGAGATATTTGGCTCACTAACAACCTATGAAATGAGAGCAAATAGTGATGTTTCCTTAAGGAAAGAGGCAACATTCAACACCACCCTGAAGGGCAAAGAAGTTGCTACTCATAAATAATCCAGTGAAGACTCTTATGCAGAGGTAGAAAACTTTGTCAGAAATCTCAAAAGATGATCTGGCAAGTATAAAGGAAAGCTACCACTAAAATGTTTTAACTGTGGCAAAGATGGACACTTTGCTGCAAAATGACCTTATAATGAAACCGGTGGAGATGAGTCAAGGGATTTTAGTAGATCTGTTGGTAAAGATAAAGAAATAAATGTCTACCAACAAGGAAGGAGAGGCTACCAGAAGCACAACAACCTATATACTATTGAGGATGATACCACAGATGAAGAAAGTGCATCAGAAGATGACTACCATGAGAATGATAGAAAAGTTAATCTCTTTATGGCACTTGATGAACCGATTGGTGAAAATGAGGAAGAAGAGGATATTGAGGCTGAAGTGGATTTAGAAGGAAATATTATAAGTGCTCTTGAGGAATTAAGTAAAACAAGAAGAGAACTCAAGAAGGTCAAGCATGTTGCAGTAGATGAACAAGGTCTCTTGAAGCAATCTCTGGATGAGTCCAATCAAGTTATATCTATCTTGAAACTGCAGTTAGAAGAAGCCAAGAGGATATGTGAAGTTACATCCTCTGATCTAATGAAGAAGGAAAAGAAGCATCAAGATCTGGAAGCAGAAATAGTGAAGCTCTGAAAGGAACTTGAAGAAAGTAAGGAAGAAATAAAAGTAAGAAGAAAATATGAAGGCAACACCGAAGCCTTATATAAGATGTTGAGCAAACAAAAGCAATCTAAAGATACTGGTGGCCTAGGATTTGAAGAAGGTCAAAGATCAAATAGAAAAGACACATCCAGAAAAGAAATAAATTTCACGTCTTCAAATGAAAGTGAAGAAAATAAGACATTCACTGTAAGCAAGGATACCGGTAAAAAGACATATGCAGATGCTATTATAAATCGCCACACAAACCGGTATACACGAGTAATGAACTGGAGGCCACACTCATTGTACCGACATGTAGATCCAAGGAGAAATGCAAGAGTTGACCATGTAGGATTAACTAGAGTCAACAACATGAAGAGAAGACCCCTAGTGAGGTAGTCCTTTGCAGGACCAAGGCAACCTAACCAGTATGTTTCAAACTTTCATGGTTATTATTACCAGTGTAACAAATTTAGGCATATAATAGCTGACTATAGATTAACCAATAAGCCCTCTATGAGTCATTAAAGTATAAATACATTTAATGCACTCTAGGATATGGATGTTGTGTGTTATCAGTGCAATGGATATGGTCATAGGATTTTTGAATGTAGGAAGAGTAAACCGGCACCCTATAACAATTTTAAGGATTTATCTTGAAATGAAAATGTGAAATGCTATAACTGTCAAGAGTATGGACATATAGAAAAAGTTTGTAAGAACGGGAAGGTCAAAAAGAAGAAGACAAATCCTGATCCAAAACCAAAAGTTGAACCAGAGCTCAAAATAGCAGCTGACAAGAAGAAGGAAACCAAACTAGTATGGGTCGAGAAAGAAAAAGAAAAGGCAGAATCAAGTCTGATAGTGTAGACTTCCTTACATGCTAAAATGGAAAATCTATGGGTTGTAGATAGTAGTTGTTCCAACAACATGACTGGTGATAAAAAGAAATTTATCAAACTTGAAGACTAGAATGGCGTTTTAGTAAGATTCAAAGACAACTCATCCATCAAGATAAAGGGAAAAGGTACTCTAAGTATTGATAGAAAATTGAAGGCACATGATGTATATTATGTGGAAGGCCTAAAGCACAATGTACTGAGTTTGAGTCAGATGTGTGACAAAGGTTATAAATTCACCTTTGACTCAACCAGTTGCCAGATAAATAAAGACAGTACCAATTACGTTGTGGGAGAAGGGAAGATAACATATGGCAATGTTTATAATCTGAAGGAATGCTATGAGTCCTAATGCATGAAAGGATAGGTTGATGAAAGCTGGTTGTGGCACCGAAGATTAGGCTGATGGACTTGAAAAGCACTGAGACGGGGGGATGAATCAGTGATACCAAAAATAAAACTACTTCAACTAGTAACCAGCAGATGAACTTAACAAAGCTTTTAAATAAAATGCATGCAATCCAAAATAATATAGAAACATCCACAATAAGTAAAACATCCACCATAACACAAGTATTTATATATGGAAAACCCAAATAGGTAAGAACCACGGTGAGATGGAACTCACAAGTTAACTATCTGCAGTAATAGATAACTGCCCAGTTAAGGTCTACAAAGTACTTTTCTAGGAGCGAGTCTTGCTAGAGATCTCAAAGCTTGATTAAAATCTTATAGCCTGTGAAAGGTAGTACCCTGTTAGGAGTAACCTTGGTGGAGGATTTCTGAATCCAAACTAATGGATGACCCTGTTAAAGGATTTGAACATTGAATCTTGTTAGAGCTTACCCGGTTAGGGGATTTTAATTCTACTATAATTGTTAGAAGACAACAAGATTGGTTTGATCTATCTAAGTAGCACAATACTTGCTTGATCAGATCCGTTTAAGCATATTCAACACTGCTTTTCAACATACTCTGCAACTTAACACTTTTGTCTTTCGCACACAACATATCACTTTCACTCATATAAAATAATTTATTGTGATGTCAATATATAGACATTTAGATTTCATGTCGGCCACAAGAAATCATAGAACAATTACCTAGGTGCAGTGTATCTAGTCAAGTGATCATAACTCATCACAAAAATACCACCAAAAATTATCGGTGGAGATAACTCATCACAAAATCTACGAGTACCGGTTGGAACACCTAATACCAGTTAGAGTTAAACCACTTGTCCTTGATGCTTCTAAGATAGTCTCCGCTGGATCTTCATGTTGATGTTGAGACATATATAACCAAGTGGTTATCTTCATGCATATACCAATTGTCGCCAAGTACCGGTTAGAAATAAACTTTTAGTATACCGGTTGTAGTGTAAACAACCTGAAGTTACACCGGTGGACAATATGAACATATGTGTGTATATGTGTTTCATCAATGACAACATATGATGAATTTATTACAATCATCATCAAGCCAACAATCTCCCCCTTTGGCATTGATGGCAACACTTAGAAAATTTTATAGTAAGATCACTAAGTGTACATACAAAAAAAAATTTACACATATATACATGCTCCCCCTTAATGCATAGATTATACAAAATTTTCAAAAACACACATACATATTTCTACTCCCCCTTTGACAAAAATGCCAAATTGAAAAATATATATATATATAGAAAATTTGTATCAAAGTGTTCGGCATATATAACAACAACTTGAAAAACTGGATCAAGATTCATGCATACGCTATTCTCATAAAAATAACATTAAAGTTCTTCTTCAACTGTGATATAGCATTTTTACATGTCTCCAGCACGTTCTCAGTGTACTCAAGTGTAGACATAATCTTTGTATTGAACTCTTCCATGGAATCCAGTGAACAGGTTTCTGGGGAAGCTAAAATAGCTTCAACATTAGTGTAGGCTCTCTATAGGATGTCCACTTGTGTTGTAAGGTGACTCTTCAATTCCTTTAGTGACCGGAGTCACTTTTATTTCTCATGATCATAAATATCCAATATGTTGTGCAAATCATCCACAAATTTTCTAAAAGAAAAAATAGAGTCCTGAAGTGGGACATATGCATTGCATTTCTTTGCTAGATCTTGCTCTGTTTCTGTTCGCCTTTTTGTGATATCAAAATAAAAGAATGAAACATTAGAGGTAGAAGCAAGATATTTTCCTCTTGTTTCAATAGATTTTCCCAATAAAGCTTTATTATGTGATAGATTCAGTTTGTCGGTATCAATTTCCTTCATGATCTATTCTCCACGCTTTTTCCTATAACTCTTTTTTGCATATGCATGGGCTAATTCTTCAAGTGATGTGAGTTGGTCAGATGCATCAGTGACTAATTGACCAAGCTTGCTAATAGGGGTTGATAGATGTGTTGTAGAAGTTTTCGGTAGCAGATTTGTCAGAATATCTACTGCTTTCTAAATGGTTTATGCTTCAATTCTTTGCTCCTTGAGTCTCTTTTTGTGCGCTCTAGATTGCATAACATTTGCAATCTTCATCATTTCAGATGCACTCATGTTGTCAACATTGATAGGCCCTAAGATGCCTAATGAATCATCATCATCTTCATCAGTCTGCTGAGTGACTAATGTTTTTGCCGGTTCAGAATATGTTACCTTAATGATTGCTTTCTCTTGATTTTTCTTTTTTTCCTATTCAAAAGTCTATGTGTCAACATTCTTATTAGATTCCTTCTAAGTATCTTGAAAGACCGGTGGAGATTGGGGTTTCTCAGGTTGTCCTTTTTCTGGTGGATTATCTCCTTTTAGTTGAGTTGTCGGTTTCTCAACTAAAGTATCCTGTAAGTCAGTGATTTCAGGTGGCTCCATGTCTAGTGTAGTGATGTCTCTAGATAGATCAACTGTATCTTGAAAATCATCAACAACATGAATAATGGTGTCATCCTTCTTCTTGATGGGATAGACCTCATCAGCTTGTACAATATCTTCTTCATCCATTTCAGGTCGATTAGTAGTATCTTGCTCATCTTTAGAGGATTGTATGAGCTCTTCCATCCGTTTGATATTGTTGGTTATTTGATGAGTCTCAGTCTCAATAATTGGCCTCTTTCCATTAAGTAGCTTCAATCTTCTTGCTTTGAAAGAAAACTGAGTTTTGTATTGATCAACTAAAGCACGGATTTCATCCTTAGACAAATTGGGAAAATATTGTACAAATATCTCATCAATAATTTCTTTTTCCAATTTTACAACTTCCTCCCATTTATTTAAAAGAATAGTATACAAAAAAATTGAGATATCATTTTCAATATCATGAGGTAATCTACTATAATGACACAAATGATTGATTACCTGTTGAATGATTTTCTCCTTCTCATCTTCACTGAAAGAATCAAAATGTTCTTTGACAAGGTCAAGTCTCTTCCTTCCTAATGTCTTCATTGTCCTTTCAAAGTGGGTTACAGGCTTGTAGGTAGAGATATCAAAAGGCACAGTTGCCTTTGGCACTTCCTTTACTTGCTTAGCTACTCTGTCAGTTGCTTTCATCTTCTTGGGTTCTTCCTCAATGTTAGTACCCTCAGATTCTTCTTGGAGAATTGGTTTTCAACCTCTCTTCTTTTATGTATTCTCCTTCTTTGTCTAAACTTTAGGTGTCGGTTCCTTTTTAGTTAGGACACTCTATGTCACCCTTGTATTCTTCATCACTAGAGGTGGTTCCTCAACTTTCTTTTTCTTACCTTTCCCACTTGTGGTAGGAACAGTACTGGTTTCAGCTTGTGTATCCCAAACTACAACAATATCCATTTTTTGCTTCTTTTTATCTTTTGGAGATGCTAATAGGTTATTAGCATAACCAATCAGTAAGTCATAGTTCACCTCATAACTCGTATCTTCCATTTCTTCTTCTCTTGGCTCAATTGCCTGCATTAAACAAAAATCAATGGTAACTGTGAAAACAATGTCTATAGAAAAATGTCTTACCGCATCCTCAGGCAATCTCATTCTCATGCTCATCTTCTTCTGAAACTCATTGAAATATGTGTTCATAGTAGTAGAGAAAGTATTCTTCACAACCTTGATGTTGTTCTTGATCTGAGTGAATACTGGTAGATCCTTAGACCATTCAAGATCACCTATTCCTAGTAGAAAATTTTGGAAATAAAAGAATAGACCGGTCAATAATTGTCCATACTTAAACTTTAGACTGTTGTCCTTCTTGATAGACTAAAGATTTAACATTAATTGGCTCCTTATGGCCTCACATAGGTCATAATTAGCATTTTCAGCTATCATCCTGTAAGCAGTATGCACCACTGTTGATGGAACACTATTCAGTCTACTAGAATAAAATACCCAGTAGCCTATAACCATAGCTACCAATTTCACTGCTGGGTCCTTGATATTGTTGACAGAAAAAGCTTGTTTATCAGATGTTGATCCGGTTAGAGAATATACTATCTCTTTTGAAATACCCCTCAGCATAGGTACCTCACTGGTTGAGTAAAAACCAGTTACAGCCTTAATGGTTTCCTTGGTTATTGTATGTGTTCTTTATAAGTACATGTTCTCACAATGAACCTGACTCAAGATAATTCTAATATGCTCTTCTTGAAAATCTTCAAGAAAGTAAGCGGCATTGTGAAAACCTTTCTGAAAAACCCTAATATACTCTGTTTGATTTTTCTCATTCTCATCACAAAGTGATTTCAACTGAGTATAAATATGACACAATCTTATCTTCTTTTACAACCTCCATAGGTTCAAATGTGATCATTAATTTCCCTACTGACTTTGAAGATGATGCCATTTCAGATAAACTAGATTTCGCGGCAAGAATTTCAAGAAATACCTTATTTTGCACATGTTGCCTCGTTTACCAGTTGAATGCCCCAAGTGCACACTAGTTCTATCCTCGCCAACCTTCAAATCAACTCGAACACACAAATCTTAATGCAACTTCAACTGAAATCAGGTAACAAACTCTTCTAGGCTCTGTAAGCAATCAAAAATCTTTTCTTGAATGCGTTAGGGTAAAAATAACAAAGTGAAAACTTACTTTTATCCTTTTTACCTACTGCATTAAATGCTCTCCTGTTAGGGTTACAAACCCTAATTTCACCACTCAAGGAAAAAATCGGTTGATAACCAATTGACAAAAGTTATCAAAATTTCAAGCATTCAAATTCTCTTACCGCTCATTCATTTCAAGGGGTCCGGAGGTGGATTTACCATTAAGCTCCCCTTAGCCATATTGAAAAGGCTTAATTCATCGGTGCAGGGTTCTCTTCACTGGGTGAAGGAACAATTTCTTCTCCAGGTGAATCATCACTCTTCTTCTTCCATATTTGATTCATTTCCTCTTTGGTTTCTTCAACATTAACTTTCTGCTTTCCTTTCTCATTCTTAGAAGGATTGACCGGTTTGCTATTTCTGGATCTATAGAATTTTGCCAAGTGTCCCGGTTTCTTACAATGATAGCAGGCCATACCAAATGATTTCCAAGGTCCTGCATTTTCTCTCCTGGTTCTTCTTCTATAGTTCATAGACATATGACCAAAGCTATTACAGATAGTGCAAATGATATTTGTTACCTTTTCCATCTCAAATGGACTAAACCGGTTGTTGTAGGATCTTTGTCAGCTCATGTTGACCCGATTGTCAAAAATTCTCATCCAGTTGCCATTTGGTCTTGGATGCATATGCGGCACAGGATTATTTGCTCCATATCTGTATTCAACTAATCTATGTCCATACATTCCACATGTGAAGCAATGACCTTCAAATTTATTAGACACATACCTAGCATTAGTATTGTAGCTTGCATTTCTATTAGGTTTGTCTCTGACTAGGTTTATGGAAAACAAAACAAACAGGTTTAAAGACTTTCTTATCGGTAGGCTTTTTGACCTTATGAGTGTTTCTCATTGTACCAAATGATTCTCCTTTCTCATATGTGTTAAAACCAATTCCAGAGGTATCACCTTTCATCCTTTGCGATTGGATTTGTTCATCTAGCAAGGCAGAACTCTTGTTGAACTTCTCAAATTTCCCATTTGCTTCAGTAAGTTGTTTGGAGAGATCTTCATTATGTTTTGATAGGTTCTCTCTCAGAGATGATGCTAGTTTAAGATCTAGTTGTAAGTTCTCCTTTTCTTCTCTTTCAGCATTCAAATGCTCATGCAAGGTGGCATTATCTCGCTTGATCTTGGCAATCTCATGATCTTCAACAACTCTTCTGGCTTCCAGTTCCTGATTCATGTGGATAGTAAGACCTTCTAGCTCTCTCCTCAGATTTATCTTTTCACCGTTTAACTTTTCAACCTCCTCGGCTAAAGCATCAATATTGGCCTCATATGAAGAACTATTATCAGATATTTCTAACAGTTGTTCAGTTAGCTCTCTCCTTTTGACTTGTGAAGCTTTCAGTTTGACCCTAAGGTTTTCAAGCTCATTTCTACTAGCTTCAAGTTCTCTATCAATATCAAAGTAGCTCATGTCCCCCATGGTGGTTTCAAGGTTTCCTTCTAAGCAATTAGGCTTCAAAGAAGTTAGGCTCTGATACCAATTGATGGACTTGAAAAGCACTAAGAGGGGGGGGTGAATTAGTGACACCAAAAATAAAACTACTTCAACTAGTAACCAGTAGATGAACTTAACAAAGCTTTTAAATAAAATGCATGCGATCCAAAATGATATAACAACATCCACAATTAGTAAAACATCCACCATAACTCAAGTATTTATACGTGGAAAACCCAAATACGTAAAAACCACGGTGAGATGGAACTCACAAGTTAACTATCTATAGTAATAGATAACTGACCGGTTGAGGTCTAAAAGTGCTCTGCTAGGAGCGAATCTTGTTAGAGATCCCAAAGCTTGATTAAAATATTATACCCTGTGAAAGGTAGTACCCTATTAGGAGTAACCTTGATGGAGGATTTCTGAATCCAAACTAATGGATGACCCTGTTAAAGGATTTGAACAATGAAGCTTGTTAGAGCTTACCCGGTTAGGGGATTTTAATTCTGTTGTAATTGTTAGAAGACAACAAGATTGGTTTGATCTTTCTAGTAGCACAATACTTGCTTGATCAGATCCTTTTAAGTAGATTCAACACTTCTTTTTAGCATACTCTGCAACTTAACACTTTTGTCTTTTGCACATAACATATCACTTTCACTCATATAAAATAATTTATTGTGATGTCAATATATAGACATTTAGATTTCATGTCAGCCACAAGAAATCATAGAACAATTACCTAGGTGCAGTGTATCTGGTTAAGTGATCATAACTCATCACAAAAATACCACCAAAAATTATCGATGGGGATGACTCATCACAAAATCTACGAGTACCGGTTGGAACACCTAATACCAGTTAGAGTTAAACTGCTTGTCCTTGACGCTTCTGAGATAGTCTCCACTGGATCTTCATGTTGATGTTGAGACATATATAACCAAGTGGTTATCTTCATGCATATATCGGTTGTTGCCAAGTGTCGGTTAGAAATAAACTTTTAGTATACTGGTTGTAGTGTAAACAACTTGAAGTTACACCGGTAGACAATATGAACATATGTGTATGTGTTTCATCAATGACAACATATGATGAATTTATTACAATCATAATCAAGCCAACATAGGCCACATAAACTTTGATAACTTAGTTGCAGTGAGAAAAAAGGGGTGTGTGAGGAGTATTCCACCCATCATCAAATCGGTAAGCACATTTTGTGATGAATGTGTAAAAGGAAAGCAGACTAAGGTGAGCTTCAAGACAAAAGAG
This sequence comes from Cryptomeria japonica, assembly GCF_030272615.1. Lineage (NCBI taxonomy): Eukaryota > Viridiplantae > Streptophyta > Pinopsida > Cupressales > Cupressaceae > Cryptomeria > Cryptomeria japonica. Next base: position 745,323,399 of record NC_081414.1, on the reverse strand, counting down.
CACAACACCTCAAGACCACTTGAAATTGTCCATACAAATCTGTGTGGTCCAATTAGGACAAGAGATCTTTTCAATGAAAGATATTTTATGCTCTTTATTGATGATTACTCAAGAATGACATGGGTCACCTTCCTACAAGATAAATCATAAGTATTTGACAGATTCAAGATCTTTAGGAAGATGGTGGAGAAAGAAAGTGGGTGCGCGTTAAAATATCTAAGATCAGATTGGGGTGGAGAGTGTTGGCAAATGCACACTGCAATGAGAAATTGCAGGTGATTGAAGGTATTGTCATTGATGGCAACCTTACAATCATATGATACCGGTAGGCACCGGCACCGGCAGACTCAACACCGACATACAGTTCACCAGCACAGAAAAGAAAGATTACCGGCACCATGACCGACAACAATTTTGTTTAAATGTATTTTGTATTTAATTGTAAAAACCTTTTGTAAGCCGACTTGGTGGATTGTAATATGACTCATATAATTATGAGATCATTGTAGATCATTTAGGATGTGAAAGATGGAAGGATTATATGTAGACCTAATATGTGAATTGTAAGGTAAATATTGGATAAGGATTTATGTATATTGCAGAGCTTAAATTGGTACTAAACCTGGCTCTAATACCAATTATTAGGATTCCCAAAGATACTAAGAGGGGGGGTACTAAGAGGGGGGGGGGGGGGGTGAATCAGTATCTGATCGGTAAGTGAGCTTTCTTAAATTATAACATGAAAAGCAATTCAAAACTGTGTACCGGTAAACCATAATTAATGCAGTAAAACATAGATAATAAAGATCCTTTGAGCCAATTAGACACATTGTCTAAATATATAATTGGCAATCTAATTACACTAGACCAGATAAATAAAGATACATTCAAAGAGAAAATGAATAAGGAGAAAGAAAAATTCTTTGAGGAAATAGTGAAGAAGAATAAGGAACAAATGGAAACCTTATTACCGGCACTAGGAGAAACAATTTTGGATTTCAATAAACTCTACAGAGATACCCGCAAAACTGATATTTTGACAGAAGACATAAATTCGAAGATCGACAAAGCACAAAAGGAAATCAACAATATCGCTAACAATTTAATAGGAACATCAGATCCATTTTTGGAAATTGAAAAGAACATTGTAGATCTTGATGAGAAAATTGAGAAGTTAGAAAAAGTTAAAGAAAAGATAAAGGTTAAGGCAAAGGATTTAAAATGCAAACTAGGTCCTAAACTAGATTACCTCATTTCTTTGAGAAAAGAAATTTATGAGGCTCTGGTTCTCAGACTTAAGACACCGGAAGAGAAAATGCACATACTGATCGGTACAGTTCAGAGAACAGAAGCGACATTAAAGGACAACAAAAGATTCAGCGACAATCAAAATTTTGCATTGGCGGACATCTATTAGATTGTAACCCACCGGTTACAAGGATCTAGGTAGGAACCACACTCCATTGATAGTGAATGACAACCTTTGTCATTGATGCCAAAGGGGGAGTAGTGGAGATGAGAAAAATGATCAAAGAAAGACATCATCAGCTCAGGGGGAGCACAATTGTTGATAACACAATTTTGGTAAGACAATTTTGGCAAATCATTTTTGGATATACAGTTTTATTTTTTCTCATGAGTGTTACCATCAATGCCAAAGGGGGAGATTGTTGGCAATTGCACACTCCAATGAGAAATTGTAGGTGATTGAAGGTATTGTCATTGATGGCAACCTTACAATCATATGATACTAGCAGGCACCGGCGCCGACAGACTCAACACCGACATACAGTTCACCGGCACAGAAAAGAATGATTACCGACACCAAGATCGACAACAATTTTGTTTAAATGTATTTTGTATTTAATTGTAAAAACCTTTTGTAAGACGACTTGGTGGATTGTAATATGACTCATATAAGTATGAGATCATTGTAGATCATTTAGGATGTGAAAGATGGAAGGATTATATGTAGACCTAAAATGCGAATTGTAAGGCAGATATTGGATAAGGATTTATGTATATTGCAAAGCTTAAACCGATACTGAACCTGGCATAGCAGATGCTGATCTGAAGCAGTACATGACATTGGATTTATATAATCCAATTTTGTAAGTCAGTGAGACTTCTTTGTAACTGAGCAGTGAACTCTAGGCACTTGGCCTTCTTGCATGTGTAGGCCCCTATTGTAAACAGTAATATTCCCTTATTGGCCAGTAAGCGAATATTGTGGGTCACAAATCCCACCGAGGTTTTTCCCACATCGGGTTTCCACGTTAAAATATTGTGTTATGGTGTGTCTTTCATGTTGTGGTTGTTATTCTTATTTACTGCATTAATTCTGGTTTACCAGTACACAGTTTTGAATTGCTTTTCATGTTATAATTTAAGAAAGCTCACTTACCGATCAGATACTGATTCAACCCCCCCTCTTAGTATCTTTGGGAATCCTAACAGAGAGTTTACATCAAATGAATTTGAAGATTATTGTGAAAAATATGGAATTAGAAGGCAATACCCAGCCTCTAGGACACCACAACAAAATGGTGTGGTAGAAAGGAAGAACGAGACAATTAAGGAGATGGCCAGAACCATGTTAAATGAGGCCAGTCTTCTAGACACATATTGGAAGGAATTTGTTCATATTGTTGCATATACCTTGAACTGGGTTCAATTAAGAACAAATAGTAGAATGACACCTTATGAGTTGTGGTATGACCGGAAGCCATCAGTCAAGTAGTTCAAAGTATTTGGGAGCAAGTGCTTTATCAAGAGAGATATGGTCAGTCTAGGAAGTTTTTACTCCAAGAGTAATGAAGGAATATTCCTTGGTTACTCATCTAATAGCAAGGCCTACAAATGCTACAACAAAAGATTATGAAGAGTCATTGAGAGTGTGCATGTAATAGTTGATGAGGATATGCACAAAGGAAGTCAACCACAGGTTCACTGATATGATGGTTTTGGTGATGAAGGTGAGGAAGCTCAGTCAAACAATGAACTAGAAGAAGCATCCAAGAAGGCTCCAAACTGGTATGTGCAGTTGAATCACTCGGAAGAGAAAATTTTAGGAAATAAGAGTGATGGTGTGCAGACTAAAAGAAGACTTGCTCGAAATGATGAACAAGTCAACTTTTACTTCATGACTGAAGTAGAACCTAAGACATTCAATGAGGCCAACAAAAGACAAGAATGGATGGATTTCATGGAAGAACAACTGCAACAGATTAAGAACAAGACTTGGGAATTAGTCCCTAGACCAGAAGACAAGAACACCATTGGCACTAAATGGGTCTATCAAAACAAGATGAATGAAGAAGGTAAAATTATTAGGCATAAAGCTAGACTGGTGTGCAAAGGATACTCTCAGGTAAAGGGAATTGACTTTGAAGAAACATTTGCATTGGTAGCTAGATTATAAGCAATTAGAATGTTTCTAGCTATTTTAGCTACAAGGGTTATAAAGTATATCAAATGGATGTAAAATTTGCCTTCCTAAATGGAAATTTGGAAGATAAAGTGTACATGGAGCAACCGAAAGGGTTTCTGTTACATGATGATGAAACATTTGTGTGTCAGTTGAAGAAGGCCCTGTATGGTTTAAAGAAAGCTCCTAGAGCATGGTATTCAAGATTAGATTAGTACCTAAAGGATAAGGGATTCAAAAAGGGGAGTGCTGATAGAAATTTGTACATAAAGAAAGATGGAAACCGCATGATCATTGTGGTTGTGTATGTCGATGACATTATCTTTGGAGGCAATAAGGATACCCTTTGCAAAGAATTTTCTGATTGGATGCAGTTAGAATTTGAGATGTCAATGCTTGGTGAATTGACATACTTCCTTGGTTTGCAGATATTACAACAAGATAAGGGAATCTTTATCTCACAAATCAAGTATACAAAGGAAATGTTGAAGAAATTTCAATTGGAGGATTGTAAACCGATAAATACTCCCATGGTGACTGGAAGTAAATTAAGAAAGAATGATGAATGATCGGTGGTGGATCAAACTTTGTATAGATCCATGATAGGTAGTCTATTGTATCTAACTACTTCTAGATTGGATATAGTATAGGCAGTATGCATGGTGGCCAGATTCCAAGCTGTACCTAAGCAATCACATATGAATATTGTAAGCAGAATCTTTAGGTACCTACAAGGGATAGTTAGCTATGGATTGTGATACCCTATACAAGGGAAATTCCTCTTAGAAGCATATATTGATGTTGATTGGGCAAGTTGCATTGATGATCAAAAGAGAACAAGTGGTGGTGCATTCTTCCTAGGTGACCGGTTGGTCTCATGGCATAGAATGAAGAAGGACTCAACCTCTCTATCAACTGCTGAAGTAGAATACTGTTAGACAGTTCAGATAACTGGAAGACAACTGAGAGGGGGGGTGAATCTGTTGTCATGGATTACAAGAAGCTTTAGCAATTTAAAACAACAGTACCAGAATAGAAGTTAATCCAATAAAGTATAAATAATAATCATAAAATAAAAGCCATCCACACAACACCAAGAATTGTACGTGGAAAACCCTGTAAAGGGAAAAACCACGGTCGGAAGTCTACCCACAGTCAGATAATACTTCTGCAGTAAGTATGTGAATTTACAATAAAGGGGACTGCACTTGCAGGAAGGCCAATGGCCTAGAGCACACTGCTTATCACAAAAGGAGTCTCACTGACTACATACAAATCCAGAATACAATCCAGAGAAGTGTTGAACTGCAAAAGGTATCATCTCCTTTGTTTGAGTACAATTCCAGTTAGGCTCAATACCAAAGGACTAAATCCTCTTATAAACCCAATTCAATCTCCAATGATTGACCAACTCCTCTGCCAGAATGATATTAAATTATTCACACATTACATTCCTCGACCATGACTTCTTATATTAACCACGATGATCTACCATGAGATCTTACATCTTATTTATACAAACCCTTGACCATAAACAATTAGTTCGGCCACAAAACAATAAACCAATTACACAATTACAAACCATGTCGGCCTTAGACCAAAACAAATAATATCCAATATGTAAGACATCCTAGAAATACAACAATAGGTCCTATCCATATGTTACATCAATGTCGGTGCATAACCTGGAACAATCGGGACCAAGTGTAGGTCCACACGCTTCAGCAATGATCTCCAAATGCCAATTTTTGAACATGATTACCAATAGCATCCTGAAACTCCATTAGAAGTTGTACCAAGACCAATTATGCAATGCATCAAAGATCTTCATCAATAGCTTTGTTGGTGAAACCCTCGCTGAAACCAAAAATTAATCTTCTAGGTAAAAAGGATAGCATCCAATCACCAGACCAAAACCAACTGACCAAGTATGAGTATAAGCATGATGAACAAGCCAATTCTATCACCAGATTATACTGTAGTCAACCGAATCATGCCAGATCAAAGTTAACCAAAAACAACTCAACCTACCGGGACCAGAAGGGTGTCAGTAAAGCATGAAAACAACTAGTGTTGACATCAATGACAAAACATCAATGCAACACATATTCAATTCCACCAAATAGCCAACAATCTCCCGCTTTGGCATTGATGGAAACACTAGATGTGAAAAACATCTAAGTACCAAGAAATGCCAAACAAGTCTCCCCTTGTGGAAGACAACCAACAATCTCCTACATATAGCTCATGTAGCTCTGAATATCAATAAATCTCCCTCTTTGAATAATATCTTTATAAAGTTTTGAATTTTTTTTTCACATCACTATCTCTCCCCCTTTTTACATCAATTCCAGAAATCTGACAAAAATATCAAAGTGTAAGCCTCTGAATCTCAAAGCTGACTACTCCCCCTAAGCAGTAGCATCCCACATCAGTGCCAGAATGAATAGTCTCTTTGATAATGCATACCGGACTAATGTTAAACCACATCAATCAAGTCTCTGTCGGAGGGGTAGAAACCCTCAATCTATCTCTTAGGTACTCAAATGATTCCTTGGATAAAGGTTTAGTGAAAATATCTACAATCTGTTCTTTAGTGCTCATATAAACCAATTTGACTTCATTTGCTTCCACCTTCTCCTTTAAAAAGTTGTACTTGATAGATACGTGCTTTGTCTTAGAGTAAAATACTGGATTCTTTGATATATCAATAGCAGCAAAGTTATCACAGTGAATAAATATCGGTGCATTACAATCCACCTTTATATCCTTCAACATTTGCTTCATCCATAAAAATTTTGTACAATTAGTAGCAGTAGCAACATACTCAGCTTCAGTAGTAGATAAAGAAGTACATGATTGTTTCTTGCTGATCCATGAAACCAACTTCTTTCTAAGAAAGAAAGCTCCACCGGAAGTACATTTCTGGTCATCAACATCTCCAGCCCAATCAACATCTATATATGCACATAAAGTAAAGTTATCATCCTTAGGGTACCATAAGCCATATTTTGATGTACCTTGCAAGTATTTAAAAATCCTTTTCACCTCCATCTCATAATTTTATCTAGGATCACTCTGAAATCTTGAAACAATAAAAACAACATTCATAATGTCAAGCCTAGTTTGAGTCAAATAAAGTAGACCTCCAATCATAGTTTTGTATCTTGTAGGGTTTAGTGGTGTAGAAACATCTTTCCTTGTCAATTTCTCACTTGTAACCATAGGCGTATTTACCGGTTTGGAATCTCCCATACCAAATTTCTTCAATAATTCCTTAGCATACTTAGTTTGACAAATAAAAATACCTTTGTCTATCTGAGTAATCTGCAAACCTAAGAAAATATTTTCATCTCACCAATCATAAACATCTCAAATTCTTTCTCCATATTTTTATAAAATTATATGCACAATTTATCTTTACCTCCAAAAATAATATCATCAACAAATACTTCAACAATCAGTATATCATCATCAGTGATTTTATAATATAGATTACTAAACTACCCTTAGTAAAACCAAGTTTCAAAAGATATTTATCCAACCTTGCATACCAAGCTCTAAGTGCTTGTTTCAATCCATATAAGGCTTTCCTTAATATGCAAACCATATCAGTATCTTTTGATAGTGAAAAAACCATCAGGTTGCTCAATATAAGCTTCCTCATCAAGATCCCCATTCAAGAATGCACATTTAACATCCATTTGATAAACCTTGTAGTTTTTGTAACCATTATAGGCAATAAATAATCTTACAGCTTCAATCCTAGCTATTGGTGCAAAAGTTTATCCATAATCAATTCCTTATTTTTGACAATATCCTTTATAAACCAATCTAGCCTGATTCCTTATAACTTTACCGTCCTCATTCAAATTATTCCTAAAAACCCATTTAGTTTCAATAACATTTTTATATTTTAGGTCAGGGAACCAAAGTCCATGTATTATTTTTCTCAATCTGATCTAATTCTTCTTCCATATCTTTTAACTAAAATTCATCTTTACATACTTCAATTACTGATACCTGTTCAACTTGTGAAATTAAACATACCTCATTAGTTGTCAGTCTTCTTCTTGTCATCACTCTATTGCTCATATCCCCAATGATTTGATCTTTAGAATGATTCAATCTCACATACCTAGGAGTCTTTTGACTCTCTATTCCTCTTCCATGTTCTTCAGTTACTATAGAATTCTCTGATGTTGCTGGAGTAACTGGTTCAACTCTCTATTCCGATAGAGGTGCTACCATTTCAGATATAATCATTTCCACTCCTAGTTCCTTCTCATAAGTTCTGATTTGACTTTTGCTCAGCTCATCTACTTTGACATTAGCACTCTCCACTATTCTCTACAATCTCTTGTTATAACATCTATATGCTTTGCATTCATTAGAATAACCAATAAATATGCCTTCATCACTTCTAGGATCAAATTTCCCAATAGTATCATCTCTCCCGATATAACATTTATTACCAAAAATTTTGAAATACTTAACTGTAGGTGTATTACCAAACCATAATTCATAAGGTGTCTTACCGGTTCTCCTTTGATATGTACTATGTTGAATGCGTAAACCACTGTACTAATTGCTTCTCTCCAATAGATATGAGGTAGATTACCTTTCATCATCATTGTTCTAGCAGCATCCAAGATAGTTTTATTTTTCCTTTCCACAACTCCATTCTGTTGAGGTGTCCGGGTGGTAGAAAATTGCCTTCTAATGCCATGCTTTTCACAAAAGTTATTAAACTCACTGGATGTGAATTCTCCACCATGATCTGATCTCAAACATTTAATCTTCAATCCTATCTTAGTTTCCACTTTAGCCTTAAACATTTTAAACTTTTCAAATGCTTTAGATTTTTCTCTCAGAAAAGTAACCCACATCATTCTAGAATAATCATCAATGATTACCATGAAATATCTATCACCATGAAAAATTTTAACTCTAGCAAGGCCACACAAATCAGTATAAATAAGATCAAGAACATCATTTGATTTATCTTGTACACTTCTAAAAGAGGTTCTGACCTGTTTACCCATTTGACATTCTTTACATACCAGATTATAGGGCTTCATAATCTTAGGTATATCTCTAATAGCCTTAATTGAACTAATCTTCACAATGTAATCAAAATTCACATGGCACAACCTTTTATACCATAGCCAACTCTCATTAATATGTGTTATCAAACATGTCTTCTCACTGGAGTTCAAATGAAATATGTTACTTTTTGTCTGCGTACTGGTTGCAATCTCCAAGCCAAATTTGTTATTGATTTTGCATTTTCCATCCTTGAACTATAATTGAAATCTCTTATCTACCAATTGTCCTACACTCAAAAGATTATGCCTCAAACCTTCAACATAATAAACATTGTTAGTATTGTTCTTACCATCCAATGATATAGTTCCTTTTCCTTTGATCATACATGCCTTGTCATCTCCAAATCTAACTACTCCACCATCAATTTCTTGCAATGATAGAAACTTCCCTTTATCTCCAGTCATATGATGTGAGAAACCACTGTCAATTACCCATGCATGCTTATCCTCAATTTTAGAATCAAGTTCCTTCTCCTCAAGTACATTCTCTTCCAGTACTGGATCATCTTCCTTGATAGCCAAGAATGCCCATTATTTCCCATTACTAGATCCACTAGCAGAGTCATCTACCAATTCATCATCTGAATTAGTAATGCCTTCCTTGTTCGCCAAGTAGCATGATTTGTCTTTGTTTTTCTTGAATTTATACTTGTTCTGATATCCAAGGTTAGGTTTAAATATTCTCTTAACTCTTTCTTCAAATCTTGAATTCCTTTCAGGACATCTAAATGTAAAATGACCAATCTTATTACATGCAAAACATTTAAAAGGTGATTTTCCTTCATACTTACTTCCTATTGGTCCTTTTGATACTAATCTATAAAATAGTGTTTCAAGTTGCTGAAAATCGCTGTCTTCTCTCTTCATATCTTTTGATTCTTTTGCATATAAAGCTCTCCAATCTTGCTTACTGGTTGTAGATGTAGATGCATGAAAAGCAGGTTCAGTCTTCACAGCTCCAGAAGGTCCAAATTCCTCAAGCTCAAAAGCAGATAGTTTCCTAACCAAAGTATCTTTGTTGACAGATGTATTAGCCATTGTTATTAATTCATTAATAGTAGTAGCCTTCATTTTATAAGTTGGTGGTAGGGCTCTCAGGACTTTAGAAACAATCTCATCTTCACTCAGAGTTCCACCACAACATTGAATTCTCATAACAATCTCATTTACCCTTTCCATGAATGCAGTGATCCTTTCATCTTCTTCCATCTTCAAGTTTTCATATCTTACTCAATAACCATCAAGTTTAGCAATCTTCACTGTAGGTTCACCTTCATTAAGAGTTTGCAATTTATCCCATATAGCCTTTCCAGATGATTTGTCGGGTAATCTCATTATTTTCTGATCATAAAGTGCACACAAGAGGGCTTGTCTTTCTCTACAATCATTATCAATCTCCTTGTCCAAGTTTTCTAGGGGATGATTGCCAGATCCTGAATTATACGGTGTGACACCATTCTGTGTGATCACCCAAATCTCCTTGCCAAGACATCTCGGATGAGTCTCCATCTGAATCTTCCATATTGTATAATTTGTTCCTTCAAGCCTCGGTATATCCCTTTGAAAGATATCTCCAAAAGAACTGGATGAACTTAAATTGTTAGTCGACATAGGATCTTCCTCAAGCAGTTAAGCTTTCTGCAGAGAGGACCAAAGCTCTAATGCCAATTGTTAGACAGTTCAGATAACCGAAAGACAACTGAGAGCGGGGGTGAATCAGTTCTCACAGATTACAAGAAGCTTTAGCAATTTAAAACAATAGTACCAAAATAGCAGTTAATCTAATAAAGTATAAATAATAATCACAGAATAAAATCCATCCACACAACACCAATAATTGTACGTGGAAAACCCTATAAAGGGAAAAACCAGTATGGGAAGTCTATCCACAGTCAGATAATACTTCTGCAGTAAGTATGTGAATTTACAATGAAGGGGCCTGCACTTGCAGGAAGGCCAACAACCTAGAGCACACTGCTCATCACAAAAGGAGTCTCACTAACTACATACAAATCTAGACTATAATCTGGAGAAGTGTTGAATTGCAAAAGATAGCATCTCCAATGCCTGAGTACAGTTCTAGTTAGGCTCAATACTGGAGGACTAAATCCTCTTATAAACCCAATTTGATCTCTAATGATCGACCAACTCCTCTGCCATAATGATATTACATTATTCACACATTACATTCCTTGACCATGACCTCTTGTATTAACCATGATGATCTACCATGAGATCTTACATCTTATTTATACAAACCCTCAACCATAAACAATTAGGTCAGCCACAAAACAATAAACCAATTACACAATTACAAACCATGTCGGCCTTAGACCAAAACAAATAATATCCAATATGTAGACATCCCATAAATACAATAATAGGTTCTATCCATATGTTACATCAATGTCTGTCCATAACCTGGAACAATCGGGACCAAGTGTAGGTCCACACGCTTCAACAATTATCTCCAAACACCAATTTTTGAACATGATTACCAATAGCATCTTGAAACTCCATTAGAAGTTGTACCAACACCAATTATGCAATGCATCAAATATCTTCATCAATAGCTCTATCGGTGAAACCCTCGCCAAAACCAGAAATTAATCTTATAGGTAAAAAGGATAGCATCCAATCACCAGACCAAAACCAACTGACCAAGTATGAGTATAAGCATCATGAACAAGCCAATTCCATCACCATATTATACCATAGTCAACCAAATCATGCCGGATCAAAGTTAACCTAAAACTACTCAATCTATCGGGACAAGAAGGGTGTCGGTAAAGCATGAAAACAACTAGTGTTGACATCAATAACAAAAAATCAATGCAACACATATTCAATTCCACCAAATGGCCATCAAATACATTGTTGTTGCCACATGCTTCTCTCAGGTGCTTTGGATGAAGCAGACCCTCAAAGACATATAGGTGGGCATCATTGATCTTATTGTCATCTGATGTGATAATTTGAGTGCAATCAACATAGCAAAGAATTCAGTGATGCATTCCAAGATAAAGCATATAGCCATCAAGTATCATTTTCTCATAGAGAAGGTTGAAGGACTGGAAGTAAGGATGGATTATGTCCCTACCAGAGAACAAGTAGCAAACATTTTCACCAAATCATTACCAGTAAGCACCTTTGAGTACCTACAACACAAGTTGGGAGTTGTGTCATCTGCCTTATGCACTTGAGAAAGAAAGGAATTATGGTTTAGGGGAAGGTCATAGCAGTCTAAGGGGGAGCTTGGTATGGATCAAAGGGGGAGTGTACAGTACCCTTTGTCATTGTATCAAAGGGGGAGAAATATACCGGTATGAAGTGTCTTACAATAAGTTGACATCAATGCCAAAGGGGGAGATTGTTGGCAATTTGGCATTAAGTTATCATTGATGTCAATCGGTTTATCTAGGTCACCGGTAAGTAAGAAATGGTGACAGGTATAAGAAGAGAAAGATAGAAGGAAGGATACTGATAAATGTGACTTGTGTCATCTACCAGGATGAAGGTTGTGTTGGCATTCTACACTCTAATGAGAATAGTTGATGTTGTCATTGATGGCAACCAACGGTAATAGGATTCTACAGGTTCACCGGCAACGCAAACATCATTTACCGACATCGACAGGCACAACAATTTCACTCATCGACATCTAGTTTACACTGGCAATAAAGCATATCGGCACCCAAACCGACACAAGACAAGTTTTGCTTATATGAATTTTATTTTAATGTAATTAATTATCTGTAAGTCGACATGATGTATTGTAAAGACTCATATATGTATGAGATCTTATAGGTCATTTTGATATGGGATAGTATCATAGAATGTAAAATAATAAATATAATGTATAGATGATTTTGTAATAAGGCAGATAGGTTATGTGAGCGAATATCATTCGCCGGCAAGGTTTTTGGTTAAGGCTTCTGACTAAGCTTAAACCGGTACTGAATCAAGCATTGCAGATGCTATTTTGAGCAGTACATTGTCTTGGATTTAATTATCCATTTTGTAGTCAGTGAGACTCTTTCATTGAGCAGTGAGCTCTAGGTTGTTGGCCTTCCTGCATGTGCAAGCCCCTATTGTAAGTAATATTTATTCATATTGGACAGTGAGTAAATATTGTGGATCACAAATCCCACAGAGGTTTTTCCCTTACTGGGTTTCCTCACCAAAATATCTTGTGTTATGGTGTGCATTTATGTTGTCTCTATTATTTCTCTTTACTACACTATTGCTTGTTTACTGGTACATTAATTTGGGTTGCAAAGTTATAAATAAGTTCAAATATTCTAGTAACCGGTTAGACACTGATTCACCCCCCCTGTCAGTGTCTTTGGGGTTGTCATTGCATCTAACAATTGGTATCAGAGCCTAGTCCTCTATTTGCAAAAGCCTAATATCTTGAGGAAGATTCTGAAACTAGTACTGATGGAGAGTTTGAGAAAACAGTTGGAAGGAGCTCTTGAATATTTTGATGGAGAAAAATTGAAGAATATCAAACTTGAAGATGATCTGAGGACTTCCCAGGAATTCATTAAAGGACTTCAGGAGAACTTGGTTATAGCACAAAACAAGAGGAAGGAACTTCATGAGAAAATGCAAAAACAAGATGATGAAAAGGAAACTCTTAGAGATATTGCAGAAAAGTTGAGGCAAGAGAACAGTAACATGAGGAATGAAATGCAAGATTTAACCATGAGGCTATGTAAGGATATTGAAGATAGAAAGAAGAATGAAGAAGACTTGACTAGGAGACTTAATGATGGAGCAAATGAAACTCTGAGACTTTGTCATGAGAATGATATGCTAAAGACAGATCTGATTCACACGCAACTTGATAAAGAGGAGCTTAGGAGACAAGTTGGCATTCTGGAAAATGAGTTGATCACTGCAAATGAAAACAAAGACAAATTCAAGAAAATTTCAGAAAGGCTTGATGACATGCTGAAAAGAAAGAAACCTGATGGAGATACAATTGGACTTGGATTTGAACATGGAGAAAGTTTTGGGACTGCAAACAATCAAGATCACAACAAACCAGTAAGACAACCTAATGCTTATAAATTTAATGGGAAATGTTTTAATTGCAACAAATTTGGTCATAGAACAAATTAGTGCAGATTTAGAAATAATCAGAATACAAATTTACCCACCGGTGAATGTTCCAAATGCAATAAAGTTGGTCATAACTTAGAAAATTGTAGAATGAATGTAAAATGCTATGTTTGTGGTAGATTTGGACATTTATCTAATCAATGCAGAACACAAATCAGTCAAGGATATGGAAAGGCTATTCAAAGGAATAATGTAACTTGTTATGCATGTAACAAGATTGGGCATATTGCAAAATTTTGTAGAAGAAAGACTATACTATAGAAAAATAAAGGATCTAATGAGAAAGGAAAAGAAAAAGTAAACGAAATAAAGAAAGAATTTTAAAAACAATGGATTAAGAAGAGAGATCAAAGAGTTGATGAATCTGTCTCTGCACTGGTAGAACAGAGTAACCCTCCACCGGTAAGAGATTCTTCATCTAACTAAGGAATAGTCCTTAGAGGGTATGGCAACAAATTGAAAATCATGCATTCTACCCTCGATTAATGGTAAGAAGTTATATTTCTTCTTTACCAGCAGATTTGTTAAGATTTCACTTAACCGACAAACATTTAATGTGATTGTTGGAGAAATTTTTGGTTATAAAGCTCCAAAAAACCCTCATTTCAATTCACCAAGCATCCAAGCATTTGAAGACCGCAAAGAGAGAGCAAAGGCATTCTAAAGGCGAAGCAGCAATATCTTTTAGGGCACTCAAGGATTTCACAAGTCAAAGGTATTTATCTTTCAAAATGGCATCTTCATCTTTTGCACCTGAATTTATTGCAAACCCTACTGTGGTAGAAAACATTAAGCGCCCTAGACCTGTGTTTAAAATCATCCCTGATATTGCTAAGCAAGATGATTCCATTGGAGCCTTTTCTAAGATACCGAAGGGATTTTACCAAAGACTCAAGGATTTAGGATCTGATGACTTGAAGAACATGTACAAAGATATAATAATTGATGAACAAGGTTTAGTCAAACCAGAGCATAAGATTGTTAAGGATTTAGGATTTGTTGAAATTCTGAACATTCCTAAATTTCTAAATGAAATAGTTTATCTTGTACTAAGCAGAGTTCATGGGGAGTTTATGTGGCTAGATTTTATTTTTAAAATAACTAAGGAGGCAATCAAGGTTATTACTGGTTTACCCTCAACTGGTATTAGGCCTGACAAAAAGAAGAAGATACCAAACAAGTGTGTTATGGACCTAACCGGAGCTACATTGGACAATAGATCTCTTAGGGTTAATGATATCACTGATGCAAATGTGAAATATGTGAGCATGGTATTTGGATACAGAGTTACACATGCAAATAGGTTAAATTTTGTTTCTAGCTTGTGTATTCATAGTGCATATGAGATGGTTAAGAACAATGCTAGAATTGATATCTGTGAATGACTTATACATAAGATTAGAGGCCAAAAGAATGTCCGTGATGGAATTGGATAAAAAGTTAAAGGTTGAAGCATTGTTGGTAGTTCACCCTTTTAATTCTAGGGAAGAGATTGATGAACTGATTGTTGAAGCCAACCGGTCAGTTTTTGTGAGTGGTCACCGACAGGTTAGTCTAATAGCTGGGAGAGTGAAATAAATAGCAGATGAAACTACTTAAAAATGGGACATATTTTTTGTACAAAAAGAAAAGAAAGAAGAAAGGGATAGACAGAAAATGGAGAAGTCTTTTACAAAGGTATATCAAAAGGACAAAGGGAAAGGCAAAATTTGTTGACATTATGTGAACCGGTATGAGGACATAATGACATTGTATGTTGCCGTTGATGTCAATATGCTGAAGAGGTGAGAATCGGCATATGAGAGAACTGGTATAACACTATGAACCAGCATGTGTGCCAAAGTAATGCGGTGTGCTTGTTCAAAGGTGAACCGACATATGGTTATGGGAATCGACACATGGAAGCGTTGTATGACTACCGGTTGGTAGTCTCAACTTTAGGGTTTTCGGTTGAAGTGCTTCAAGCCTGTGTGGCTCAACTGGTGACTTTGTGTGATGAGTTAGCATGATAGAAAAGAACAGATCATGTTGCCACATAAGTCTTGTGTGCTTGAAGGATCTTGCATGAAGAAGATTGTTCCTATCTACCTCAGGAATGTGCAAAGTCTGTAAAACGGTGATAACGTGTGACGGGTTATCAGCCGCCATGAAATCGGTGGAAAACGAACGAAGGAGATTAATGCAATGTGCTCAATGGTCAGGATTGAACCGTTTGAATTCCTTAACCTAATATGTTTAGGGTTTAGGGTTTATGCTACCGACCTAACTGTTTTCCTATAAGGTCGATGTTGTGACTCTTTCTAGGGTTGCTAGCAAAAGTTGTGTGTGAGTATCCAAGAGAAGGGATACGTGATTCTTGCGAGACCAAAAGGAGAGAAGTGATACCTGTAGAGTATAAGTGCAGAAGGTGAAGAGGAGCGTAAGCGGATCTGCATTGGCATTGAGTGTTGTTACCAAATCATTGTAATACCTGTTGATCTCTAACCACCTCAATAGTTGGAAAATGCCTTAACAGGGTAGCCTTAACCGACTTGCTGTAAATCCTTTAACAGGGTAACTCAAAGCTACTAAGTTCGGAGTCCTTTAGCTATTGAGTTCTTGAAATCCTCTAACAAGGTAACCTTTAACAGGGTTTAACCCCTAACCGGGTATTGTAGCCATCCCTTAAGCGGGTGATCTCTAATAGGATCGGTTCCTAGCAGAACCTATTGTAATGTCTCTAACCGGACAAGGCTCCTAACAGAGTGGACTTCTAAAGAGTTCAAAACAGCTTGTGGGTATTCATCCCCACCATGGTTTTTCCTAGTTGGGTTTCCATGTGAAAAATATGTGTGTCATGTGTGATGCTTTTATCTTGTGATGCTTTGATATTGTCTGTCAAGCGTATGATGGTTCTATTTTTTATGCCTGTCAATAAAACATGTTGAACTAGTTGTTATTATGATTTGATGATAGATTACCTGTTTATGCATAAGGGTGAAATGGTAGTGTAGTCTCGAGTTGAGTGAAAAGCTAAGTGAGTAACCGGTTAATGCTTGTCTCAGACATTCTTAGCTTTATCGGTTGCACTTTGTTTCAAATCGGTGTCATTGTCTGCCAGTCATTTGAAGTGTCTACTGTCAAACCGGTTTAGGACTGTATTTTTGTCTATACTGATTCACCCCCCCCCCCCTCTCAGTACCGGTTTGGTACTATTTTCTCATCATTGAGTTATCAATTGGTATCAGAGCGTCCTCCAGGTCCTCTGTGTTATAAGCTTAACCGCTTGAGGTAAAGATCCCAGTCAAATGATGAAGAGGGAAGGTCCAAAGTTTAATAGGGAAAATTTTAGTATATGGAAAGATAGGATGAAGATATACATCAGAAGCATGGGTGCTCAACACTGGAGCTATGTTGAGAATGCCTATGTTGCCCCTACCGGTACTCACACCGATGACCAAAAGAGAGAGATGCAGGAGAATGGGCAAGTTATGGAAGCCCTAATTAGTAGTTTATCTGACATTGAGTTTATTGATCTTCAGGATAAGGTAAATCCCAAAGAGGTATGGGATACTCTTGAAAATATCTATGGCGGTGATGAGCATGTAAAACAGGCTAAGGAAGAAAGCCTGAGAGGGAATTTTGAAGATATGCAGATGGTTGAAGGTGAGACCATTCAACAGTATGGAATAAGAATCAAAACCATTGTTGAGATATCAAGAGTGCAGGTGATAAAATAGAAGATTCCACTGTGATAAGCAAAGTCCTGAGATCCCTATTGCTGGTCTATGCAATAAGGGTTGCTGCTATTCAGGAGTTGAGATCAATAGATAAGACCAAGGTATCCCTGGACTCCATCATAGAAAAGTTGACAGCCTATGAATTAAATAGTTTTGATGGCACTATTCAAAAGACTGAATCAACTTTTAAAGCTTCTGCTTTACCATCCAGAAAAGGAAAAGAAGCTAGCACTAGTGGTGAACCAAGATAGAGTAGAGAAATGGATGACGAGGAGATTTTGATGGCATTTGAAGCTCTCCTTTCCAGGAAACTTCCTAAAGGAACTGGCAAATACAGAGGTAAGCTACCTTTGAAATGCTTTTCTTGTAACCGGATAAGACATATTGCTGTAAACTGTCCTAATGGCGACAACAAGGACAAACCAAAAAGGTTCAAGAAGTTCAAAGGAGGAAACCAGAGAAACTGTTTTGTGGCAGTTGATGAAGGTGTCATGGATGAAGAATCAGAGGATGAAGAAAATGAAGATATTGTGTTTGTTGTTGTCAAAGAAGATGTGTCAGGTAAGAAGGCTCTTGTCTCCCAGTTTGATAATTCCAATGAGTGGATCATTGACAGTGGATGTTCTCACCATATGACTGGTGACCAGAGCAAGTTTTTATCCTTATGGTTAAATTTGATGATAGCTGGATATGGAATAGGAGACTCTGCCAAGTAAACTTTGATAACATTGTGAAGGCTAGTAAGATCAAGGCAGTTAGAGGGTTGCCTGTGCTAAGCAAACTGAATAATACCTTGTGCAAAGAGTGTCAATTGGGGAAAATGTCTTCCTCAACCTTTAAAGGTAAATCTTTCACTGCTGACAATTTGCTTGATCTTGTGCATATTGATTTGTGTGGTCCTATGAAAACTAGAAGTGTGTAGGGTGATAGGTACTTCGTGATTCTCACTGATGACTGCTCAAGAATGATGTGGGTCACATTCTTGAAAGACAAGTCTGAAGCCTTTGTAAAGTTCAAAGCTTTTAGAGCATTAGTGGAGAAGGAAAGGAGTAAAAGAATCAAGTGCCTGAGAACTGATCAAGGAGGGGAATTCACTTCCGATGAATTCAACAAGTACTATGAAGAACGTGGCATCAAGAGGCAATTGTCTGCCCCCTGGACTCCACAGTAGAATGGCCTAGCAGAGAGGAATAACAGGACTATGGTTGAAGTTGCTAGAACCATGTTGATTCAAGGAAAGGTAGCTCACACCTTTTGGAGAGAAGCGGTGAGCACTGCAGTCTACACAATGAACTGGGTACTCATCAAGAAAGGTAAGGACAAAACTCCTTATGAGTATTGGACCTTTAAGACACCTATGGTTAGCTACTTTAGAGTGTTTGGTAGCAAATGTTACATCAAGAGGAGTGAACACTAGAGAAAATTTGATGCGAAATGTGATCAGGGAATATTCTTAGGATATTCCACCAAGAGAAAACCTCTCAAGTGTTTCAACAATAGGACTCAGAGAATTATGGAAAGC
Source organism: Cryptomeria japonica (assembly GCF_030272615.1). Taxonomy (NCBI): domain Eukaryota; kingdom Viridiplantae; phylum Streptophyta; class Pinopsida; order Cupressales; family Cupressaceae; genus Cryptomeria; species Cryptomeria japonica. The sequence continues at coordinate 745,304,496 of NC_081414.1, read as the reverse complement.
ATCAATGTAAGAGTTGATGAAACCTCTAAGAAAACTGAGGAAAGCATCAATGTAAGTTTGCAGATGAGATGAAGAAAGAGTTTGAGATGTCACTCATAGGGGAGATTAACTTCTTCATTGGACTGCAGATCTAGCAAATGAGAGATGGAATCTTTATCACTCAGTCTAAGTATGTCAAAGAGGTGTTGAAGACCTTTGGCATGGAAGATAGCAAACCGGTTGGTACACTGAAGGTGACCGGTTGTAAACTATCCAAAGAGGATGACTTAGCATTGGTTGATGAGAAGGAATACCGATCAATGATTGGTAAATTGCATTATGTAGTGCATAGAAGATCGGATATTGTACATGCAGTTGGCATTACTGCAAGGTTCTAGAAAAGTCCAGGAGAATCCCAATTGGTTGCAGTCAACCGGATTCTTAGGTATCTGAAGGGAACTATTGACTATGGATTGTGGTATCCATATAGCAAGGATTTCAACTTGAAAGTGTTCACAAATGCTGATTGGGCTTGTAATGTAGATGACTGGAAGAGCAGAACCGGTGGTGCATTCTTCCTTGATGGTAGACTAGTCTCATGGATGAGTAAGAAGCAGAGTTGTATCTCTTAGTCTACAGCGGAAGTAGAGTATGTTGCAGCTTTCATGAACTACACTCAGACAATTTGGATGAAGCATGTATTAAATGGCTTCAAAGTTCCTGTATCTAAACCGGTAAGTATATTTTGTGACAATACTAGTGCAATTAATATTTCCAAGAATCTGGTTTTACATTCTAGAACCAAGCACTTTGAGCTTAAGTATCAATTCTTGAGGGAAAAGGTTCAGAACAAAAAGATTGCATTGGAACATGTTTCTAGTAAGGAGCAGTTTGTAGACATATTCACCAAGCCTCTCCCAAAGACTACATTTATGTACTTAAGAGGTGAATTAGGGGTGTTGCCCCTTCAGGAGGTAAACTAAAAGTATATGCTCCACATCGTTCAAGTATTGCATAGTCAAATTTATTTTGGATTGATGTGTTGAAGGATGCTACTCCTCAGAGGGAGCAGCATAATGGAATATGGAAGCTTGTGCCTCCACCTTGGCATTGTTGTCAAAGGGGGAGAAGATGTGAAGCGGAGAAGATATCTGCAGAAATTTGGGGAGAAGATGTGAAGCAGAGAGATATCTTTGTATATTACCATCAATGCCAAAGGGGGAGATTGTTGGCATTATGTGAACCGGTATGAGGACATAATGACATTGTATGTTGTCATTGATGTCAATATGCTTAAGAGGTGAGAACCAGCATATGAGACAACCAGTATAACACTGTGAACCGGTATGTGTGCCAAAGTGAAGTGGTGTGCTTGTTCAAAGGTGAACTGGCATATGGTTATGGGAACCGACACATGGAAGCGTTGTATGACTACCGGTTGGTAGTCTCAACTTTAGGGTTTTCGGTTGAAGTGCTTCAAGCCTGTGTGGCTCAACCGGTGACTTTGTGTGATGAGTTAGCATGATAGAAAAGAAAAAATCATGTTGCCACGTAAGCCTTGTGTGCATGAAGGATCTTGCATGAAGAAGATTGTTCCTATCTACCTCGGGAATGTGCAAAGTCTATAAAACGGTGATAACATGTGATGGGTTATCAGCTGCCATGAAATCGGTGGAAAATGAACAATGGAGATTAATGCAATGTGCTCAATGGTCAGGATTGAACCATTTGAATTCCTTAACCTAATAGGTTTAGGGTTTAGGGTTTATGCTACCGACCTAACTATTTTCCTATAAGGTTTATGTTGTGACTCTTTCTAGGGTTGTTGGCAAAAGTTGTGTGTGAGTATCCAAGAGAAGGGATACATGATTCTTGTGAGACCAAAAGGAGAGAAGTGATACCTACAGAGTGTAAGTACAAAAGGTGAAGAGGAGCGTAAGCGGATTTGCATTGGCATTGAGTGATGTTACCTGATCATTGTAATACCTGTTGATCTCTAACCACCTCAACAATTGGAAAATCCCTTAACAGGGTAGCCTTAACCGGCTTGCTATAAATTCTTTAACAGGGTAACTCAAAGCTACTAAAATGAAATCCTTTAGCTATTGAGTTCTTGAAATCCTCTAACAAGGTAACCTTTAACAGGGTTTAACCCTTAACCGGGTGGTCTCTAACAGGATCGGTTCCTAGAAGAACCTATTGTAATGTCTCTAATTGGACAAGGCTCCTAACAGAGTGGACTTCTAAAGAGTTCAAAACAACTTGTGGGTATTCATCCCCATCGTGGTTTTTCCCAGTTGGGTTTCCGCGTGAAAAATATGTGTATCATGTGTGATGCTTTTATCTTGTGATGCTTTGATATTGTCTGTCAAGCATATGATGGTTCTGTGTTTTATGATTGTCAATAAAACATGTTGAACTATCTGTTATTATGATCTGATGATCGATTACCTATTTATGCATAAGGGTGAAATGGTAGTGTAGTCTCGAGTTGAGTGAAAAGCTAAGTGAGTAACTGGTTAATGCTTGTCTCAGACATTCTTAGCTTTACCGATTGCACTCTATTTCAAACTGATGTCACTATCTGCCAGTCATTTGAAGTTTCTGTTGTCAAACTAGTTTAGGACTGTATTTTTGTCCATACTGATTCACCCCCCCCCCTCTAGGTACCGGTTTGGTACTATTTGCTCATCATTGAGTTATCAATTGGTATCAGAGCATCCTCCAGGTCCTCTGTGTTATAAGCTTAACTGCTTGAGGTAAAGATCCTAGTCAAAGGATGAAGAGGGAACGTCCAAAGTTTAACAAGGAAAATTTCAGCATATGGAAAGATAGGATGAAGATATACATCAGAAGCATGGGTGCTCAACACTGGAGCTATGCTGAGAATGCCTATGTTTCCCCTACTTGTACTCTCACCGATGACCAAAAGAGAGAGATGTAGGAGAATGGGCAAGTTATGGAAGCCCTAATTAGTAGTTTATCTAACATTGAGTTTATTGATGTTCAGGATAAGGTAAATCCCAAAGAGGTATGGGATACTCTTGAAAATATCTATGGCGGTGATGAGCATGTAAAATAGGCTAAGGAAGAAAGCCTAAGAGGGAAGTTTGAAGATATGCCGATGGTTGAAGGTGAGACCATTCAATGGTATGGAATAAGAATCAAAACCGTTGTTGGAGATATCAAGAGTGAAGGTGGTAAAATAGAAGATTCCACTATGGTAAGCAAATTCTTGAGATCCCTATTGCCAGTCTATACAAGGTTGCTACTATTCAAGAGCTGAGATCAATAGACAAGACCAAGGTATCCCTGGACTCCATCATAACAAAGTTGACAGCCTATGAGCTAAATAGTTTTGATGGCAGTGTTCAAAAGATTAAATCAGCTTTTAAAGCTTCTGCTTTACCATCCAGAAAAGGAAAAGAAGTTAGCACTAGTGGTGAACCAAGACAGAGCAAAAAAATGGACGATGAGGAGATTTTGATGGCATTTGAAGCTCTCCTTGCTAGGAAACTTCCTAAAGGAACCGGCAAATACAAAGGTAAGCTACCTTTGAAATGCTTTTCTTGTAACTGGATAGGACATATTGTTGTAAACTGTCCTAATGGCGACAACAAGGACAAACCGGAAAGGTTCAAGAAATTCAAAGGAGGAAACCGGAGAAACTGTTTTGTGGCAGTTGATGAAGGTGTCACAGATGAAGAATCAGAGGATGAAGAAAATGAAGATATTGTGTTTGTTGTTGTCAAAGAAGATGTGTCTGACAAGAAGGCTCTTGTCTCCCGATTTGATAATTCCAATGAGTGGATCATTGACAGTGGTTGTTCTCAACATATGACTGGTGACCAGAGCAAGTTTCTATCCTTGGAGGAGTATGATGGTGGTGTGGTTCTTTTTAGCAATGATGCACCATGCATGGTCAAAGGCAGAGGGTCCATCTCACTGAATGGAAAGAGTAGTGCTGACAATGTGTATTGGGATGATGGTCTCAGACATAACCTTCTAAGTGTTGCCCAGCTGAATGACAGTGGCCTCACTCTGGAATTCAAGAATAGAGTTTGCAGAATCAAAGGAAAGAATGGTGAATTGGTGGCCACCGGCATGTAGACCAAAGGTAACCTTTTTCATCTAAATGCAAATATAAGTACATGTCTTATGGTTAAATTTGATGATAGCTGGATATGGCATAGGAGACTGTGCCATGTAAACTTTGATAACATTGTGAAGGCTAGGAAGATCAAGGCAGTTAGAGGGTTTCCTATGCTAAGCAAACTGGATAATACCTTGTGCAAAGAGTGTCAATTGGGGAAAATGTCTTCCTCAACCTTTAAAGGTAAATCTTTCACTGCTGACAATTTGCTTGATCTTGTGCATACCGATTTGTGTGGTCCTTTGAAAACTAGAAGTGTGTAGGGTGATAGGTACTTCATGATTCTCACTGATGACTGCTCAAGAATGATGTGGGTCACATTCTTGAAAGACAAGTCTGAAGCCTTTGTAAAGTTCAAAGCTTTCAGAGCATTAGTGGAGAAGGAAAGCAGTAAAAGAATCAAGTGCCTGAGAACTGATCAAGGAGGGGAATTCACTTCTAGTGAATTCAATAAGTACTGTGAAGAACATGGAATCAAGAGGCAATTGTCTGCCCCCCGGACTCCACAGCCGAATGGCCTAGTAGAGAGGTATAACAGGACTATGATTGAAGTAGCTAGAACCATGTTGATTCAAAGAAAGGTAGCTCACACCTTTCAGAGAGAAGCGGTGAGCACTACAGTCTACACAATGAACCGGGTACTCATCAAGAAAGGTAAGGACAAAACTCCTTATGAGTATTGGACTAGTAAGACACCTGTGGTTAGCTACTTTAGAGTGTTTGGTAGCAAATGTTACATCAAGAGGAGTGAACACTAGAGCGAATTTGATGTGAAATGTGATGAGAGAATATTCCTAAGATATTCCACCAAGAGCAAAGCTCTCAAGTGTTTCAACAATAGGACTCAGAGAATTATGGAAAGCATCAATGTAAGAGTTGATGAAACCTCTAAGAAAACTGAGGAAACCGGTAGTGAGTAAGTGGTAAATGAACCGGTTGAAACCTTTTGGGAACAGGTTGTCAGTCAACCAAGTACCAGTAATAGTGTTCCTACACCGGCAGATGTAGATGCTGATACTAATGGAGATGAGGATGAAGAAGAAAAGCAAGAGGAATCTACCAAGACCATTCCTCGGTATGTCAAGCTGAATCATGATCCTAAGCAGATCATAGGAGATAAGAATGGAGGAATCCTTACAAGAAGAAAAGTCAGAGAAAAATCATGTATGAGCTCTAAATTCGAGCCTAAAACATTCAAAGAGACACATAAAGATGAAGATTGGATCAAGGCAATGGAAGAGGAACTTGACCAGATAGAGAAAAATGGTACATGGTCCTTGGTACCCAGATTAGAGCACAAAAATGTCATTGGTACCCAATGGTTCTTCAGAAATAAGCTAAATGATGATGGCACAATGATTAGAAACAAAGCCAGACTGGTGTGCAAAGGATATGCCCAAGAAGAAGGAGAAGACTACGGAGAAACCTTTGCTCCTAGAGCCAGATTGGAAGGAGTTCATATGCTTCTTGCATATGTAGATTTTAAAGGCTTCAAAGTATATCAAATGGATGTAAAATCTGCATTCCTAAATGGTGTACTTGAAGAGGAGGTGTATATAGAGCAACTAGATGGGTTTTCCCTATCTGAAGACAGTGACATGGTGTGTAGGCTACATAAAGCCTTATATGGTCTAAAGCAAGCACCTAGAGCATGGTATGACCATCTGTATTCCCATCTTGTGAAGACTGGATTTGAGAGAACAAGTGAAGATAGCAATATCTACTTGAAGTCTGAAGGAGATCAGATCCTGATCTGTGAGATATTTTTTGATGACATTATCTTTGGTGGAGATGACAAGATGAGTCATGAGTTTGCAGATAAGATGAAGAAAGAGTTTGAGATGTCACTCATAGGGGAGATTAACTTCTTCATTGGACTGCAGATCCAACAGATGAGAGATGGAATCTTTATCACTCAGTCCAAGTATGTCAAAGAGGTGTTGAAGACCTTTGGCATGGAAGATAGCAAACTGGTTGGTACACTGATGGTGACCGGTTGTAAACTATCCAAAATGGATGACTCAGCATTGGTTGATGAGAAGGAATATCGATCAATGATTGGTAAATTGCATTATGTAGTGCATAGTAGACCGGATATTGCACATGCAGTTGGTATTACTGCAAGGTTCCAGAAAAGTCCAAGGGAATCCCACTTGGTTGCAATCAAGCGAATTCTTAGGTATCTGAAGGGAACTGTTGACTATGAATTGTGGTATCCATATAGCAAGGATTTCAACTTGAAAGTGTTCACAGATGCTGATTGGGTTGGTAATGTAGATGACCGGAAGAGCACAATCGGTGGTGCATTCTTCCTTGGTGGTAGACTAGTCTCATGGATGAGTAAAAAGTAGAGTTGTATCTCTTAGTCTACAGAGGAAGCAGAGTATGTTGCAGCTTTCATGAACTACACTCAGACAATTTAAATGAAGCATGTATTAAATGTCTTCAAAGTTCCTTTATTTGAACCGGTAAGTATATTTTGTGACAATACTAGTGCAATTAATATCTCCAAGAATCCGGTTTTACATTATAGAACCAAGCACTTTGAGCTTAAGTATCATTTCTTGAGGGAAAAGGTTTAGAACAAAGAGATTGCACTAGAACATGTTTCCAGTAAGGAGCAATTAGCAGACATATTCACCAAGCCTCTCCCAAAGACTACATTTATGTACTTAAGAGGTGAATTAGGGGTGTTGCCGCTTCAGGAGGTAAACTAAAAGCATATGCTCCACATCAGTTAGGTATTGCATAGTCAAATTTATTTGGATTGATGTGTTGAAGGATGCTACTCCTCAGGGGGAGCAGCATAATGGAACAGGGAAGCTTGTGCCTCCACCTTGGCATTGTTGTCAAAGGGGGAGAAGATGTGTAGCGGAGAAGATATCTATAGAAATTTGGGGAGAAGATGTGAAGCGGAGAGATATCTTTGTATATTTCCATCAATGCCAAAGGGGGAGATTGTTGGCATTATGTGAACCGGTATGACGACATAATGACATTGTATGTTGTCATTGATGTCAATATGCTGAAGAGGTGAGAACTGGCATATGAGAGAACCGGTATAACACTGTGAACCGACATGTGTGTCAAAGTGAAGCGGCGTGCTTGTTCAAAGGTGAACCAGCATATGGTTATGGGAATCGGTACATGGAAGTGTTGTATGACTACCGGTTGGTAGTCTCAACTTTAGGGTTTTCGGTTGAAGTGCTTCAAGCCTGTGTGGCTCAACCGGTGACTTTGTGTGATGAGTTAGCATGATAGAAAAGAACAAATCATGTTGCCACGTAAGCCTTGTGTGCGTGAAGGATCTTACATAAAGAAGATTGTTCCTATCTACCTCGAGAATGTGCGAAGTCTGTAAAATGGTGATAACGTGTGATGGGTTATTAGCTGCCATGAAATTGGTGGAAAACGAACAATGGAGATTAATGCAGTGTGCTCAATGGTCAGGATTGAACCATTTGAATTCCTTAACCTAATAGGTTTAGGGTTTAGGGTTTATGCTACTGACCTAACTATTTTCCTATAAGGTCGATGTTGTGACTCTTTCTAGGGTTGTTGGCAAAAGTTGTGTGTGAGTATCCAAGAGAAGGGATACGTGATTCTTGCCAGAACAAAAGGAGAGAAGTAATACCTACAGAGTGTAAGTGCAGAAGGTTAAGAGGAGTGTAAGTGGATCTGCATTAGCATTGAGTGTTGTTACCAGATCATTGTAATACCTGTTGATCTCTAACCACCTCAACAGTTGGAAAATCCCTTAACAGGGTAGCCTTAATTGGCTTGTTGTAAATCCTTTAACAGGGTAACTCAAAGCTACTGAGTTTGAAATCCTTTAGCTATTGAGTTCTTGAAATCCTCTAACAAGGTAACCTTTAACAGGGTTTAACCCTTAACCGGGTGATCTGTAATAGGATTGGTTCCTAGCAGAACCTATTGTAATGTCTCTAATCGGACAAGGCTCCTAATAGAGTAGACTTCTAAAGAGTTCAAAATAGCTTGTGGGTATTCATCCCCACTGTGGTTTTTCCTAGTTGGGTTTCCATGTGAAAAATATCCGTGTCATGTGTGATGCTTTTATCTTGTGATGCTTTGATATTGTCTGTCAAGCATATGATGGTTCTGTGTTTTATGCCTATCAATAAAACATGTTGAACTAGCTATTATAATGATCTGATGATAGATTACCTGTTTATGCATAAGGGTGAAATGGTAGTGTAGTCTCGAGTTGAGTGAAAAGCTAAGTGAGTAACCAGTTAATGCTTGTCTCAGACAATCTTAGCTTTACCGGTTGCACTCTATTTCAAACCGATGTCACTGCCTGCTAGTCATTTGAAGTGTCTGCTGTCAAACTGGTTTAGGACTATATTTTTGTCCGTATTGATTCACCTCCCCCTCTCAATACTGATTTGGTACTATTTGCTCATCATTGAGTTATCAGAATTCGTAGTGTACCTGCTATAAAGGTCAAAGATAGCCTTTCTCCACCGACACTGGACACCCCACCAATAACTTCAGGGACACCGGTACATATAGACAATCAACTAGATAAGAAGGCTGAAGAAATGACACATGATGATACTAATCCAGATTCTGAAATTCTTTTTACTATGAATGTAGATACACAGGATTTTAATATTGTTATGGATAAAGATATTGCAGAGGTTAAGACAATTGATGCTACGAATGTTGATATCTCTGAGTCACCGGTTAACACTGCTAACTCTCAGAACATTGAAATACCAAAAAAAGGTAAGAAATCAGACACTAAGAAACCAACAAAAGCAGAGGTATGCACACAGAGTGAGAAACCAGAAGAAACTATAAATAAAGAGGAAATAAATGATGGTAACAAGGAAGAAATTGTTAAGGTAATTGGTCAAGTGTCTGACGAAAAGAATGTTATTGCAGAACCGAGCACATCCACTATAGATTTCAGACCTACAAATGTAACAGATGTTCTTTTAGATTCAATAAGGAGGATCACAGATTGCAATGCCTTAGCATTCAAGGTCGTTGATGATACATTGCCTATTTTGAAAATGATTGCATGGGCATGTAAGATAGACCATATTGATGGTTCTTTGGGTAAATTGGATGCATTGTCCAAATTTATTGCTTCAAATGTTCTAACTATAGATAAGATCAATGAAGAAACCATTAAGAAAAAGGTGAATAAAGAAAAAGCTGAATTCTTTGAGAAAACTATCAAGGACTATACTAAGCATATTGATTCCTTATTACCGGTACTTAATTCAACAATTTTGTAATACAAAAAATTGTATAAGGAAACCTACAAGCCTCACCACCTGATTGAAGACATTGATGAGGAGATTAAGAAAACACAAAAGGAGATAGATGACATAGCAGATAATATGATAGGTTCTTCAGAACTTACCTCAGTTATTGAACAAGAAATGGCAGTTTTTGAGGAAAAGATAGAGAAACTGGAGCAAGAAAAAGCAAGGATAAGGTTGAAGGACCGGGAACTGAAAAACAAACTTGGTCCAAAATTAGACAGTCTTACAACTCAGCGGGCTGAGCTATCTAAAGCAACAATTCAAGGAGACCGATCATCGAAGCAACAAATGCATTATCTAACTGGCATGATCCAGTAGACCGAAACCATTATTTCAGATAGTAATAAATTCATGTAGAGCCTGAATCTAATTTTGGTGGATATCTTTCAAATTGTACACAACCGATTACAGACTATGAGGTAGAAATTTTGTATTCTTTGATTCTTTTTGACATCCTTTATCATTGATGTCAAAGGGGGAGTAGTATGGAGAAAAATGTACGGAGGAAAATGCATAGAAGAAATCAATTGCTTAGGGGGAGCACACTATTTTTGAGGATCAGTTTTGGACTTCAATTTTTGACAACAGTTTTGGATTTTTCTCATGAGTGTTGCCATCAATTCCAAAGGGGGAGGTTGTTGGCATTCTACACTCTAATGAGAATGGTTGATGTTGTCATTAATGGCAACCGACCAGTAATAGGATTCTACAGGTTCACTGGCAACGCAAACATCATTTATCGACACCGACAGGCACAACAAATTCATTCATCGGCATCTAGTTTACACCGGCAATAAATCATACCGGCACCCAAGCTGACACAAGACAAGTTTTGCTTATATGAATTGTATTGTAATGTAATTAATTATCTGTATGCCAACATAGTGTATTGTGAAGACTCATATATGTCTGAGATCTTATAGGTCATTTTGATATGAGATAGTATCATAGAATAGAGAATAATAAATAGAATGTATAGATGATTTTGTAATAAGGCAGATAGATTATGTGAGTGAATATCATTCATCGGCAAGGCTTTTGGTTAAGGTTTCTGACTAATCTTAAACCAATACTGAATCAAGCATTGTAGATGCTAATTTGAGCAATACATTGTCTTTGATTTAATTATCCATTTTGTAGTTAGTGAGACTCTTTCATTGAGCAGTGAGCTCTAGGTTGTTGGCCTTCCTGCATGTGCAAGCCCCTATTGTAAGTAATATTTATTCATATTGGACAGTGAGTAAATATTGTGGGTCACAAATCCCACCGAGGTTTTTCCCTTACTGGGTTTCCTCACCAAAATATCTTGTGTTATGGTGTGCATTTATGTTGTCTCTATTATTTCTCTTTACTGCACTATTGCTTGTTTACCGGTACATTAATTTGGGTTGCAAAGTTATAAATAAGTTCAAATATTCCAGTAATCGGTTAGACACTGATTCACCCCCCCCCCCCCTCTCAGTGTCTTTGGGACTGTCATTACATCTAACAAGTTGTTTGTGTGTTATGAAGGCACAACAACCGATGAATATAATAAAGAGGATGTTTGATGGTCATATCGGTAACATAAACTAAACCTATAGTCAACCTTGGTCGAAAAAGTATGTCAAACTGACATAGGAATACAAGCAAAGGTGGATGTCGACAAGAATGAGAGATGGATGTCAGGTGGAGGTATTGCACAGGTCGGTGGAGTGTGCATCGATGTAACAAATCTACAAGTAGGTCAGCATTTACAAGGAACCAGCAAGTCACGGAGTATGCCAGAGGATTGCGGCTCGAGGAAGGCAAGTTGGAAAAGCAACTGCATTGATCCTACAAGAAGATTTGATCTTCGTACCTGTTTGGCAAAGGAAACAACAAAGCCATTAATGGCAAATGACATAAAAAAGTAAAAAAGCATGGTGCAGACCTCCAGATTTAGAAAACACACACTGGAATGTGAAGCGTTGCTAGTGATTGATCAATGTCTTGAAGGTCTTATCCCTAGAAAAGGAGATCAAATCAAATCATATTCGGATCGAGTTGGAGAAGGAAAAACTAACATGACAGTGTTTGAATGCGTTCTTGGCGGGAATCCACAATTATAAATACATGAGCTCGAAACAGAAAAGGTTGATGCTTTAGGAGAAGAAGAGTGAAGAGAGCTTGAGTGTAGAGAAGAATCATCTAACTTAGAATTTATTCTAAGTAAGCTTTAGAGTGAGTTAACAAGCAAACCGGTAAGAGGGTTTAACCGACAGTGATAGAGTATTGGTATAACTATAGCAAGTCTAACAGTTGAGAAAACCGGTGAAGAGTGAGTGATCAAGAAGGAATCCAAGTGTGGCATAGTGTGTGGTAAGGCTGTGAGAGAAAGAGAAGAGAGGTTGAGAATCAGAGAGAGCAAGTTGTTAACTAGTAGTGTGAGATCCAGTAAAGAAGAGAAGACTGTTAACCAGCGGAGACCTATTTGATCAAGAGTTGCAGAATTCACTTGCAACAAGGAGCCTTAACTATATCTAAATTGTATTTCAATATACATCACCAAGTTGGAGCTCGGTGCAGGGGTTGGTTCTCCTTGGGTTGGTGCCCTAAATTAGTAGGGGTTGGTTCTCCTTGGGTTGGTGCCCTAAATCTTTGTAATTCAGTGTTTCACTTGTGAGGCTGGATTGGAGCAGTAGTCTCCAACAACATTTCTCATAGAGGTTTTTCCCATATTGGTTTTTCCTCGTATATCTGGTGTTGTGGGTTGAATTTATGTGGTTGTCTTCTTTGGTTTCCTCATTTGCTTTATTGGTTTGATTGTTTAGTGCTTAAGATAACAACCTATATTCTGAAGTTGCCTTAAAAGTAAAAAGAGTTTAGGAACCACTGATTCACTCCCCTCTCAGTGGTACTTTGTGTTCAATAGCTTGATTGCTTTCTCACTTGAATTTGAATTGTGGAGTGAATTTCCTTGATGAGAGATGCCTCAAATGAGGGGATTAGGCTCGATTTTATACCTATTCTCAATAAACATATCAAAAATTACGGAGAAGGTGAACATCAAAAATTAATTCTTGCTCAATAGTTTTTCTTCATTAAAGGGTTATTTAAAATGGGTACTTTTAGTCTGGATAAGGGGACTAGGCACCCTAGTGTATTTCATCGGGGCTAAGTGAAGGTCTAATGATTAGAGTAGAGAATGACTCAGATCACAAGAATTGACACTGGTGTGAGCATAATCAAGCATAATCAGGGCATAGAAGGCCAAAACACCAGAGTGAGGTCCATGTAAGTATGAAATTGTATAAGGATACAATTTATGATACTATAGGTACCTATGTGTTTTCTTTTAGATTATTGGGATCGAAATATGACCATTGTATGTAGTTCAAATCTAATATTGGTCACATTATCATCATAGTATTTTATGTGGATGATATTTTGTTTATTGGGAATGGTAAAGTATTATTTCAGATTTGAATTCTTAATTAGTAGCACAATTTGAGACGAAGGATCTAGGTGCAGGGAGGTCTATTCTTGGGATTGAGATCATCAGCGATAGAGATAGATAAAAGCTTTGGATGAGCCAAAGGAAGTATGTGAACTCTATGTTGGAGAGATTTAGCATGATACTTTGTAGATAGTTAGTTGTTTCTATTGGAAATATGTGCAATATGTTATTATCATTGTTTGTTATGGATCTTAATCAATCTCCAAGTGGGAGATTTTTGGCATATGCAACTGATCATCCTGTTGGACTTAAATTTTGGTAACTTTTTCAGCTGCATTTTCCTTCCTGGTTGTTTAATTGGGGAGTACAAGGGAGGAAGATCCCCTCCTACGTGGCTTAGGGGGACTGCCCCCTAGTGGGGATGTTGGGGGTAATGCCCCTAGCTAGGGATTTCAGGGGCAGTGCCCCTGAAGCCAAAATTTGCTCATTATTTTATGTAGGAATTGGATAGGGTTTTGGTATGTAAGCTAACCTTTGTAAACCGCCAAAAAGGCTTATAAATAAATGGCTATGAAATGTAAAAGATATCATATTTTAATTTTCTCTCCATTGGATAATAGAAAAGAAGTGGACAATTACTTCTCTGGTGGATGTAGCCCACATTGGGTGAACCACGTTAAATCTTTGTGTTACTGTGTTTTATTATTTTTCCTTTCTTATTATACATTATACTTAATATTTTTTATTGCTCTGGTCTACCTTAAAACCCTAAGAGCCATTGAAGTCAACTTGAATGTGCTATTAGATGTCAACTGGATGACCTATCATACTTGTATACAAATGGATTGATATAGTTGAAGAGGTTGTTAATTGATGTGAGATCACAGGAATTGACACTGGTGTGAGCATAATCAAGCATAATCAGGGCATAGAAGGCCAAAACACCAGAGTGAGGTCCATGTAAGTATGAAATTGTATAAGGATACAATTTATGATACTATAGGTACCTATGTGTTTTCTTTTAGATTATTGGGATCGAAATATGACCATTGTATGTAGTTCAAATCTAATATTGGTCACATTATCATCATAGTATTTTATGTGGATGATATTTTGTTTATTGGGAATGGTAAAATATTATTTCAGATTTGAATTCTTAATTAGTAGCACAATTTGAGACGAAGGATCTAGGTGCAGGGAGGTCTATTCTTGGGATTGAGATCATCAGCGATAGAGATAGATAAAAGCTTTGGATGAGCCAAAGGAAGTATGTGAACTCTATGTTGGAGAGATTTAGCATGATACTTTGTAGATAGTTAGTTGTTTCTATTGGAAATATGTGCAATATTTTATTATCATTGTTTGTTATGGATCTTAATCAATCTCCAAGTGGGAGATTTTTGGCATATGCAACTGATCATCATGTTGGACTTAAATTTTGGTAACTTTTTCAGCTGCATTTTCCTTCCTGGTTGTTTAATTGGGGAGTACAAGGGAGGAAGATCCCCTCCTACGTGGCTTAGGGGGACTGCCCCCTAGTGGGGATGTTGGGGGTAATGCCCCTAGCTAGGGATTTCAGGGGCAGTGCCCCTGAAGCCAATATTTGCTCATTATTTTATGTAGGAATTGGATAGGGTTTTGGTATGTAAGCTGACCTTTGTAAACCGCCAAAAAGGCTTATAAATAAATGGCTATGAAATGTAAAAGATATCATATTGTAACTTTCTCTCCATTGGATAATAGAAAAGAAGTGGATAGTTACTTCTCTGGTGGATGTAGCCCACATTGGGTGAACCACGTTAAATCTTTGTGTTACTGTGTTTTATTATTTTTCCTTTCTTATTATACATTATACTTAATATTTTTTATTGCTCTGGTCTACCTTAAAACCCTAAGAGCCATTGAAGTCAACTTGAATGTGCTATTAAATGTCAACTTGATGACCTATCATACTTGTATACAAATGGATTGATATAGTTGAAGAGGTTGTTAATTGATGTGAGATCAATATGTTTGAGAGAGATGGCTTGACACAGTTAGAGACATTGGACCAACAATATTCATGACAAGAAAGTCAGTTTGGAAGACCAGCAAATGTAACCACGACAATATGATCATTTGGAAGTATGGTATATACCTGGTTAAGATAACTACGCATTGTTTATGCTTTGGATGAGGAATAAATTCACTTTGATTGGTTTCTCCATTTTTCAAGGAGTTAGATGAAGATGAGTTGTGTTTTTTTCTTTTTCTTGTTTTATTGAGGAATGTTGTTAGTGGGTTAAACAGTACATACACTTATAAGTGTTTTTGTATTTTGATTTGCATTCCGCATTGCATGATCTAGTCATGGAGCTCTAGAGTTAATTTTGGTATCCTGCAAGGAGTTTGTTTCTAGGATTTTGAGTCATAAACATTTCTACAATAAGAGTTAGAATTGAGTGTTAACCAGAGTGCATTGGAATAGAGTTATGTATCTTAAAAATTTTACTAGTATGCTATGCACTCATTTAGATGGATAGATATTCTCGTGTGGACTTAGGGATATGATCAGAGAGGTATAAGGTTTTGTCCATTTGATTTTTAGTTGATTTGGTGCACCTCAATACAAATTCTGAATTTTTGTAGTGTCACAATCAATTCAAGATACTTTGTTCTCATTAGATAAGTGGGTTTCTCTACTTGCACCAGCACTTAATGGTCAATTACTTTAGGATATGGTTGAAGGGATGTTGTGGATAGTCTGCCTTTCTCACATCTTGGTCCCTATATTGTTTTTGGTTTCTCCCTAGCAGTGCAAAGGTGCATAATTGGTAATTTTGGTGGTGTTGTTGATGTTTGGGAAAACAATCTTCATTCCTTCATTTGCGATTTGATCTTGACATATTATAATTTCTTTGGAGAATGTGTTGTAATTTCTTTGGGCCCATTTATGCCTTGGATTGATCCATAACTCATTTTATCTCATGATGCATGTGTTTTAAAGACAAACAATGTAGTAATTAGTTTGGAGCCAACCTAATTAAATTTTTGAGATGTTGTGGAAGATATAAATAGAAGAATAAATAATTTTTGAAATGAATAAAGTGAGTCAGATGGAGTAAGTGTCCAAAAAGTGAATTGCCACATCTGCATATGTCTATAGCAATTCATGTCCATGTATTTCATTGCAATCTTCATGTATCCTATTACGAAATAGTGAATCTCCTTAGCAAGTTCATGTATCTTTATATATTGCTTAGAAAATCCATCAAGGAGAAATGATATTCCTTTGTCTTGATGAGCCTTAAAAAAATTTAAAAAATTATTCATTTATATTGTCAGATGGCTCTCACTGTAGTTTTTCCCTCTTTGGCTTTTTCATGTAAAAACCTTGGTGTCCTTGTGTTGATTGTCATGGTGCATGCTTTGCTTTTAGTTCTTCTTTCTAGAAATTTAATTTAATGTTTGATATATAAATGTAATGGTTTAATTTTTAGTAAATGTTGATTCACCCCACCTTTCAACATTCTGATGTGTTCAACAATTGGTATCAAAGAAAGTTTCCTAGATAACAAATTAGCAACTAAGGTAGATCATGCACTTGAACACATGGAACTAAAGCAGTGGTTAATGATATAATTTATTCTAAATTAGATCTAAAGGAAATAGTACCTGAAGGTTGGGACATCAATCTTGATGATTCAATTAGACCTTAAAGAAGAACTCTTTTCTTCTCTTGAAGACATAGATATTACAAGGAAAAAGCGTGAAGAATACAAAACCAAATTTAATAAGGTAGAAAAGAAAATTGTCAAACTAAAATCTCAATTTGAAGGAAGCAAGGAATGTGAAGACAAACTCAAAAAGGCGGAAGATGAAATTATCAACCTAAAAATTCAAGTTGAAAAAGGTAAGAAGATTGTTGATTGTTTGGAGTCCATTTTTTATGACAAATCTATTGAGCTCACTAAGCTCGAAGAAGAAGTTGTTTTCCTAAGGAAAGAATTAGAAGAGGCAAATAATCATATGGACAAGAATATTCAATTGAAAAAGAGCACTGACATGCTTGATGAGTTAATTGGAAGTCAAAACTTATAAACGATAAGAGTGGACTTGGTTTTGAAAGAGGAGAAAGATCTAGAACAAATATGGTTGAAGACAAGAGTGAGAAGGAAAAAGAAGAATCACATGATAAATCAAAGAAGAAAAAAGGAAATAAGAACAATTCCACACAAATCTAGAACCAAAGAAGAACTCCTAAAAAATATTCTTCAACCACGTACTCTCAATCTTCGAATGGTAATTGTTATTTTTATAATAAGTTGAGCATAAGGTTATTGATTGTAGAAATAGAATGAGAAAGAATTCATTTAGGCTTCCAAGGTACAATGATATGAAATATCAACCATTTCATGGTCAATGATATGCTTGCAATAAATTTGGTCATAAGGCTAATGAATGCAAAAGTAAGACAATGAATAGTAACAACAATGCTATGACTTCTCAATCCTTATATGGTTTCTAATACACATTAAATAAGTTTGGTCATAGGGTTGTTGATTATAGATCTAATATGAGAAGAATTGGTTATTGTCTTTAGCATGGTATCACTTGCTATTATTGCAATAAATCATGACACATTGCAAATTCTTGGAAGGGAAAGAATGTAAGACCTTCTAATTCATAAAAGAAGATTGATCCAGTTCAACAAAATAAGCAAATTGATAATATGGAAAAAAGAAGGAAGAAAGTGAAGTGATGGATGGATTTTCATCTCTTTCTAGTGTAGATGGATCCTCTACAAAATAAATGAAACTATTGGTTCAAGGGGAGTTATAATCGTAAGATTTTCAAATCCCTATAAAGCAAAAGATGTTGAAGTCTTTATATTACATGTTATTAGTGACATGGATATGTTTCGCTAGTGATATTATGATAATTTCTCAAGTTTCCAAAGAAAATACTATCTTTGCAAAAGATTGTTGAAAGTTTGTGAAGCCCTGTTATCTTAGAATAGTAAAAATTTGTCAACACCTAAATGTATTCAATGTCAAGTGGCTAGGAAAAATAAGAAGATTATTTAAGTGATAATTGATCAAATTTGATCTCATTTGATTCATTCAAGTTAGTTCAAGCATTAAAGAGAATAAGAAATAATTCGGGGTTATTTTGTGCAAACCCTAATGGTAGTATTTATAGGTGTAGTGGTGGGAAAATTAGGGTTTCACAAGTTATTCTTTTCATAGGTGTAGTGGTAGGAAAATTAGGGTATCCCATGTTATTTTTTTAAAACTAGGAAATAACCTAACTTTCTCATGCCAAAACATTAAAATGAGGATAAATACAATAGATCCAACCTCAATTATATTAGGAAGAGGATTGAATGTTAGTTGCAATCCTTATTCCCCTTTTGTTTGAGTTGAAAATGCAATTGGACCTACAAAGTTTTAATTTAGGAAAAAAAAATAGATAATTAAGAAGAAACAATTAAAAAAAACTTCTACATATATCTAATGGAGCCACAAATAGGGATCTAGGAAAATAAAGCTATTTACAATCTATACCCAAAATTTTGGCTTGATTTTCTGGGACCAAGTAGTACAAATTCACCCTGGTCCTTCAAATTTCACTTTGTTGAAAGATGAACCTATTCGCCATCGTCAACTCTATCGGAATCTTTTAGTACAACTCCTAAGTAAATTCCCTACACACAAAAAGAGAGAGAAAAGTGTTGTGGATATGATTTTTCCTTGCTAGGTCAAACCCTGATTTAAGAATTAACCATGAAATTGAGATGATAATTGAAATGGAAATTATAGCAAGATGCTTTCCTTTTGAGGAAAAGGCCAGATCTAAAATGAAATGGCTATAATTAAAATGTATACCTTGATGAAGTTTGTTTGGATCCTCATGCTAGGGTGTTAGGATGTCTTTTAGAATGTCTTCATAGAAAATTGATCACAGATGCTATCTTGAATGCTTGAACTTGAACTCACTTCTTCTCCAATGCTTGATTTCCTACTCACTTGAATTGAATATTTATTGAGTGTAATTTGGATCATAGATGTCATTAGATAAGGTTTTGAAATGAGAGGGGTAGACCTCCTTTTATACTTGACTACCCAAAATTTAATTGAATTTTTGGAGTAGGGCTACATGGGATCATATTTCTTTCTCTCATCAAGTGACCATTGTGAAGACCAAATTTGGGTCCTAATTAAGAGGACCAATGTGTTGGTCACCTTGGTCCTAAGTTAGGATCGAGGAGCCTGGTGCCCTAGTCTTCAAAATCAAGACTCCTATTTGGAGAGAAGGCAAGGAAGGTGATGAATTTGCAAGTTCGTAGATAGTGTAAGGAGAATAAAAAAAGTCATCGAGCATCAAGAGACAAAGCACCAAGGTGAGGATGGAATTGTATGCAAATGTAATTTGCAATGCTACATTTAGCTCCCATTCTAGCAAGAGTATGAGACTAAACATACTCATGATAAATTAAAATATTGAATTGAAAAAATTTCACCAAGATATCAAAGAGACAAGACACACCAAGCCCCCAGAGACTTTAGGATCTTACTGATGAATACTAAGAGAGGAGGGGGGGGTGAATTAGTATACCAAAAAATACTGAACTCAAACACTTGAACAGTTTAGCAGTTAACCAATATAACAGATTTACTAACAAACCGGTTAAGACAAATGCAAACCAAACAACAAATAAAGCATTCACCCACAAGAGCACAATCACCATAACACAAGATGTTTTGACATGGAAACCCAAATGGGAAAAACCATGGTGAGTAGAAACTCACAAGTAACTATCTGCAGAATAGAAACCAGACCGGTTAAGGTCATACAATGTTCTTCACCAGAACAGATCCTGTTAGGAATCTAGATCTTTGTTAGGAGATAAGTCCTATTAAAGACTACCTTGTGAGAGGATTTCAGATTCATAGTTGTGAACCACCTTATTAGAGGATTTACAAAGGCTTTGTTGGGCCTACCCGGTTAAGGGTTTCAGACTTGTCGAAGATATGAGTAATCAACAAGTAGATGATCTAGTTACTAGCACAGTATGCTTGGTTAGATCCTTGATAGCTCATTGTTAATGCACATTTAGCATTACTTCAGTCTTCAATATCTCCACACTTTGTTTCTTCACATGGACCTAATCTTCTCTTCTATAATCACACATACAAAACCCTCATCCACTCATAAAACCCTAGACATGATGTCCTTATAAAGGAGTCTGATTTCATGTTGGTCCAATAGGATTACATTACAAGTTCCTAAGTTCAGTGCATCTAGACACATTTGGTAATATGACACAAAATAACCGCCAAAGTGTCGGTGGATGATAACTCATCACAAAAATACTAGTTGGTAACTCATCACAGAGTAATACCGGTTCATAAAATTTACCGATTACCGGTTGTCAAAATGTAAACTAAAAAAATGTTAACTATCACTTTGTTCCTTCATACCACTTGAGGTCTTCATACCACTTTTGGGTCTTTAGTCAGTTTGTGACCGGTAAACACATTCCACAAAACACCGCTAGTCTAAAGACTATAATGCATAATACCGGTTGGAACAATTACCGGTTGAGCATAATTCATACATAAAGAAAGTGATCACAAAACAAGTGTGTGTCCATCATTGAAAATCACAACATCATCAAAAATGTCAACACTTACTACTCTGATATCAAGATAACAGGGACAACTGGTGAAAGGAAAAGAGAGAGCGTGAGCCTAGTAAAGATTTGCTTACTATGACTAATGAAAAATAAAAATACCAAATTACAACGCAAAAGGCTTAATTTGAAAAGTAACATGACTATCAAAACATGCCATGGTGTGTGCATAAAGTGTAACATTGACGGAGTATATGCCTCCACATTAAAGCAATTGCACATGGTTTATCTAGATTGATTTCTTTAAGGTAGTATGCATCCAAAAGATAAGCATGTTACCATGATCATATTCCCCCAAGAAAGGAAAAATCAAAGGAAAATGGTCATAAAACAAATTAAAAAAACACACATAAGGGATCCACTAACTCTAGGGTTAGTATGCTCTTATGATAAATAATGTAAATCAATATTATTTGTATTTAATTGACCTCATCCCCCAAAGGTAGTGGAACTACAAACACAATGGAAGAAGAGAACAAGAGGTAACAAATAAATGTCTTGTTAAGTCAATATGGAAGAGACCAAAAAGAGATCTCAATGCTTTGCATCATCCTCAAGTAGACAAATAAAATGAATGTTGACAAAAAATGGCACATGTACAACACAGCATAGATACGACATATAGAATAACCGGCATACAAATAGATGAATGTCATAATAGATTTGACCTTTTTATTGCCTTGCACCAATGGAGTAACAAACGATCATCCAAACACACAGGGGCTTCACTGGCTAGTCAATATTATATCACATGCATTCATATTGGGGGGTTTAATATCCCAAAAATGAGGGTACAATATATTGCCTATCAGTAAAAATAGGAGGATTTTTAATTCAAACTATGAAAAAAAGAAATATTTGGTGAAAATAAGGAGCCTTTTAATTCAGCCTATGTATTGGGAGGGGGTGACAAAAAAGGAGTTTAGGGCAATATTTTTTGAAAATAGGGGGATTATTTAGTATGCCATGAACATGTTGGCAATTGACACCCATCCAGTGGTTGTTGATTCTTGTTTATTGGTCTAGGATTGTCATTTATGGAAACTCTTTTTGAGATTCCTATCCAGTAATCACGGATCTTGATTTCTGGAAGAGGATGTCAACCGATAGCCAGTTAACCGATATTTCAGGTTGATTAGAGAAGTTTTGATCTAGAAGGTTTCTGGTGATTACAGTGTTATGAATTGTGTATCGGATGATTGGGATAACATATAAAAATAATTTTATAATCATTTTGGTGATCCTCATTTATCTTTGGTAATATAGTCCAACCAAATATGACTACACGTTACATTAGCAGGCCGACTTGATGAATGATCTATTTTGTGATTGTGGATATATAAGACCAATGTGGAAGATCTTTTTTGATGTATGATATGAATGTATGCAAGCAAGTGGTGATTGAGAATCCTTTGTAGTACAGTTTTACCTGCACATTCTTGACCCGGTAGCTGACTAATACTGAGAATGGGGCAGGATAGAGTAGAGCAGCAGAGATGATCCAATCAATAATTTGGCACTTAACCAAACCTCATCCATGCATTTTTAGATTTCATTCTAGATTTCTTTCACTATATTTCATCATTGTAATTGATTAGTAAGGCAGTGAACCTTTTAGGGTTGTAGCCCTTATTGTATTTGAGTAGTGAGCTCTAGGTAGTGTGTCTGAATGCATCTGCATTCCCCATATTGTAATATTGTGGGCTAAAATCCCACCAAGGTTTTTCCCATTTGGGTTTCCACGTAAAAATTGTCATGTTATGATTTTGTGGTTGATTATTTTGTGTTTCTACATTTCAGTTTCATGCTTATGCTTCTGGTAGTTTAATGTTAAGTCAAAAAAATTATTAACCGGTAGATCACTGATTCACCCCACCCACCCACCCCCCCTTCTCTTAGTGATCCATGATTCTAACAATTGGTATCGAAGCCTAGTTCCTCTGAGGAAGCCTAACCGCTTGAGGAAGGTTTGGGAGATTGAATCAATGGATTCCACTTTTCAGAGACAACTCAGTGTGGCACTTGAGGATCTTGATGCAATAAGAAATGAGATTAGTTCCTTGAAAAGAAACCTGAATGTTGTTGATAACTTCATTAGTGACTTGAAAGAACAAGTGAACACTTCATGAGACAAGAGGAAGGAATTGATCGACAAGCTAAACGAGAAAGAAGATCAAATCATGGAAAATTAGGGTAAAGATGATGAAGTTGACAAGCTTGAGAGAGAGAATGTTGCATTGAAGAATAAGATTCAATCCATTGTGATGAGGTTTACTAAGGAGATTGAGGAACGGAAGATGAATGAAGAGAATTTGACACAATCATTGAAGGATAGAGTAGATGAATTTTGTGTTGGGAAAATGGTGTCTCAACCTTGCATTTACATGATAGATAA
Source organism: Cryptomeria japonica (assembly GCF_030272615.1). Lineage (NCBI taxonomy): Eukaryota > Viridiplantae > Streptophyta > Pinopsida > Cupressales > Cupressaceae > Cryptomeria > Cryptomeria japonica. The sequence continues at coordinate 745,281,579 of NC_081414.1, read as the reverse complement.
TTTTTTATTTATAGTAAGTTTTTATTTGGGTACAAAATGGTGCATAATTCTCTCCAAAGCTTCTACTTGGATAGATAAGCATTTTGGTAAAGTTACGTTGCAATATCATAGCTAGTATTGAACATATTAAATTTTCCATTTTGGAGGGATCCAATGAAAGGTTTAAATTTAATTTTGAGAAATTTATAGGCCCCAAAACACCCTGAAAAGTGGGCATAAATGGCGTAGTAGTTTTCAAGGAAATAGAGCACTTCACGAGGTTTCTGACGCTTCAAATGGTTCGTCAATAGGACACACAATTCTCAAGTTATGGCCTCCGGAAGTTTGTACTCCTGAAATAGGAAATATAAAATACATCGGACACATAAATGAGCTGTAAAAAGGAAGGGACACATCATAGGGTATCTAGAAGTGAGATAAGGTTGGCTACACCTTATTGGGTGGTTTTAGCCCATGGTTTTGTAATATCGTTTGACAGTTTCTTGTATTGTATCTCCTATATATGAGGTGCGTGAGATAGAGGTTATGTGTAAGAGTCTTATAGCTATTGAGTTACCTTTGAATCTTTGATTAGTGGTACTCCTACGAAGAGATTTCTCTACAAGTATATTGTAATCTGTTTTGATTGCGGAATAATATATTGGGTGGCTTTTGGAGTGTGAGGTTTTTCTCCCGAAAGGGTTTTCCCTATGTAAATCATTGTGTTATGGTTTGAATATCTATTTCTATTTTTTGTAACTGTTGTGATGATCTGTAATTTTTTTTGCATTACTCTCCTCTCAATGTAAGTGTAGGAAGTTGTTCTTCTACTTAATTTCCTTACAAGTGGTATCAGAGCTTGATCACCTTTGGTTTCAGTTGTGGGCTGTTGGATTTTTTGAACTAATCCAGATTTGAGTGGGAACTTTTGCAGAAGACACTTTTTGATCTTGTTGCAGGAATTTTCAGATGGCAAGTTCATCAGGGAAAGTAGAGGTGGAGAAATTTAATGGAATAAATTTTGAGATGTGGAAGCTGAAGATGGAAGATCTGCTAATAGATCTAAATCTATGGGATGTTGTTGATGCGAATGTCCAAAGGCCCTCAGATCCTACTGCAGTGACTCAGTATGATGTTATGGACCAAAAAGCTAAGGGTCTAATTAGACTGTGCCTAGAAGACTCTATTATGATCAATGTCCACAAAGAAAACACTACAAAGAAACTATGGGATAAGCTTGGTGAAATATATCAAGAGGAATCTTTATTAAATCATATTTTATTGAGGAAGAAATTGTATTCCTTGAATATGGAAGAGGGTGGATGATTTGTAGACCACTTGGAAGCATTCAATATGTTGGTGGCTCAATTAGTATATGTTGGTGTTAAGATGACCAAAGCTGAGAAATGCTAGATCTTGCTTTGTTCTTTGCCTGATTCATGAGATTCTCTTGTTATGGATATCGATAGTACTTCTATTGTTTTGAAGTCTGAAGATGTGGTGGGTGCCCTAATTGGTGAAGAGATACGAAGGAAGGTAACCCAGAGTTTGTAGGAAGCCCTAATGATGTAGAGCATCATGGAAAACCAACTCACAACCAAGGATCTTGCTGATCCAATCATCATTACAATCATTAAGTGGCAATGCAAATGGTATTCATCCATTCTACAATGCAATCACAATATAATCTTTACACAAGGGTTGTCTATCAAATACTTCCACCATATGCCACCAATCAACCCCAAACCACTTTAAAAGGTTATATTCCATCCCTACAGACCTTAATTCAATATTTTAGATCATAAAATTCACCAAAACATGAGACAACAAATTCTTTATTCCCATGGAGTACCCTAGTTCAAGGTTTCATCCTTAAAAACTGTTTTCACAAAAATAACCACAACTTATTCAATTCTTAACCAAATTAAGTGAGATAAAAATAAATTGAAAGAGGTTTCAGAGACCTTTCCAAAACATATATCCTTTCTTCATCATTATTCTTAATTTGGCCATATCAAATGCTGCAACAGGACTGCTCCTGCCTTTACCAGTCTGATTTCACAATAAAATGCAGATGAATAGTCATTAATAACTTTTTACATATTGAAAATAAATCCAATCTCTTCGGTCAGATTGTAGATAGGTCAGATAAAAAAAATTTCCCCAAGTTATAGCCAGATCCAATGGTTAAATCAAAAGTTATGAAGCTTTTCCCAAAACTGGTTAACCCTAGGCAGGGTTTTGGCAGTTACAAACTGTTTTCACCAAAACGTCCATAACTTTCTCAAATTTGCATGAAATAAACTCAAAAAAAAATAAATGGAAAGCTTATTCATTTTTATACACTATCCAATTAATAATACATGGTTTTCCAGGCTGTACATGGCCGTACAAGGCCTGGAAACCAGAGGAAAACCTTTAAAACACCAAAATAACAAATTGAAAAACCAAGAACTTGTTACCAAATTGATTTCAATGCTTCCCAATGCCTTTCATTTCTTCATTTTCATGGATTACAATCCTTAAATACATAAATCAACCTCTTGGGTTGAATTCCCTTTGAAAATTAACTAAATAACCACCTTTCAACCAAATGACACCTCCTCTATCTAGGTTTTGTCTTGACAACTCTTTGAGTTTGCACTCAAAACTTGTTAAGATAATACATGGAAATTATTAACACCTTATAATGAACCAAATAACACAATTTACATCATTTTCCCCCTTCATGATACTTTTACACAAATTTGCCCTCATAAACCCAATCAAGACTCAAATACACAACTTGGGCAACTCTGGACAAAATGGCTCATTTAGCCTTACATATTATGATTCAATGGACTCAAATGACCTTAATACATTATGAATGACTCAAATACAATCAAATTGTTCACATTATGACTTTTGACCTCCTGGTATGCTTGTGTGCTGAGGTGCTCTTGCACCACCTAACTATTCATAGAAGACCTAAGGAGAAAGGCAAGAAGAATGAGAAGCACGAGAAGTCCAAATCAAAAGGGATATCAAAATCTCCTGGAAAGTCCAAAGTCATTTGTTGGAATTGTGGTAAACAAGGTCACATCTATAAGGACTGCAAAGAAGAAAACAAGAACAAAAAGAAGAAGATTGATTTTGATTCTGAGTCCAAGAAGGAAGATGGTGATGCATTTATTGCATCTTTGGTGACTCATGCAGGTAATGATGTCTGGTTAATTGACTCAGGTGCCTCTTTTCATATGACTGCCAATAGAGATTGGTTTTCTGAATATGAAGAATTTAATGGAGGTAAGGTGTACTTGGGTGATGATTAACATTTAGACATTGTTGATCGAGGTAAATTTAGAATTAGGTTTTCTAATGGTAGAATAAAAAGGATTAATGGTGTGTTTCATATCCCTGGTTTAAAATAAAAATTTTTATCTATGAGCAAACTGATAGATGCGGGTGTGTAGGTAGTCTTTTTTGAAGCAAGATGTAAGATGATTAAGGGTGCTATGGTAATTGTTAGAGGTGTCAAGTTTGAAACTTTTTATAAGCTAGACGCATACATTGTTGGGTGTAATAGCACTTCTATAAAAAGTAAATTTGTGGAAGATTTGAGGGTTTTAGCTTCAGCAGATGGAAATAGCTTTTGGGTACCTAAGGGTGTTCTTTCTTTTGAAGCATAGTTACCTATAGAGAAGAGTATGTTATGGCACCAGAGGCTTGGCCACATTGGAGAAAAGGGTCTAAGGACCTTGAAAAATAAAAACCTTGTTGAAGGTTTGAATGATTGTAATCTTGACTTTGATTTCTGTGAGCATTGCATTTATGGAAAACAAAACCACATTCAGTTTTACTCAAGTTCTCATAAAACTTGTGGTGTTTTGGATCTTATTCATTCTGATGTGTTTAGTCATGTACATGTTCCTTCGATTGGAAAATCCACATATTATGTTTCATTTATTGATAATTTAAGTAGAAGAACATGGGTATATTTTCTAAAGAGTAAATCTAAAGTTTTCATTAGATTAAAGAATTTAAAGCAATGGTTGAGTTGCAGAATGGAAAGAAAATTAAATATTTGAGGACTGATAATGGCGGTGAATTTTGCTATAATGATTTTGATAGATTATGTAAAGACTACGACATTAGTAGACAGAAGACAACTCTGTATTCTCCATAGCAGAATGGAGTTGCAGAAAGAATGAACAGGACACTGATGGAGAAGGCTAGGAGTATGTTGACTGGTGTTGGTCTAGATCAAAAGTTTTAGGTTGAAATTGTTGCTACTGCTTGCTACCTGATTAACAGGTCTCCTACATTAGCTCTTGCTGATAAAACGCCTATGGAAGCATGGTCGGGTCACAAGCCTTCATTGAGACATTTTAGAGTTTTTGGTTGTGAGGCATATGCACATGTGCTAAAGGAGAAGCAGATAAAGTTGGAGAAAAAGGTTGTGAATGTATCTTCATCGGATACAGTTATGGTGTGAAAGTATACAAGCTTTAGGACCTTGTTGCACAAAAGGTAATTCATAATAGAAGTGTTATTTTTAGAGAAATTAAGTCTCCTTTTGTTGCATTGCAGCCATAATAGACTAAAAAGGAAGATGTGATTTGATTTCCTTCTACACATGAAAGAGTTGAACCGAGACCCCTAGATAGGCAAGAAGTTGAGGAGAGCTAGTGTAGCTCTAAATCTTCTGAAGAGGAGGAAGAACCTCCAACTCAGCTTGTTCGAAAGTCTACAAGACATAGACAACCACCTGAAAGGTATTCACTTGATGATTGGAGATGTTATTTTTCATTCAATACTAATATGGATGAACCGAAATCTGTAGAAGAGGCATTAGGTATGAATGATGCAGAATCTTGGAAGATTGCTATGGAAGAAGAAATGGCAGCTTTGAAAAAGAATGATACATGGGATCTTGTACCATTGCATGAAGGATGAAAGCCTATTGGTTGCAAATGGGTGTTCAAGAAATAGATTTTTTCATATGGAAGCATTGAGAAGTATAAAGCAAGGTTGGTTGCAAAAGGCTACTCTTAGGTTGACAGTGTTGATTATGGTGAGATATTTTCTCCTGTTGCTAAAATGGCATCCATTATATTTTTTCTTTCTATTGTTGTTGCTTATGATTTAGAGGTTGAGAAAATGGATGTGAAAACTACTTTCCTTCATGGTGATTTGGAGGAGGATATTTATATGACATATCCGAAGCACTATGTGGTGAAAGGTAAAAGTATGGCCTCAAATAGAATCCTAGGATGTGGTACTAGAGATTTGATACATATGTGTTGAGTTTGGGATTCGAGCATTGTAAGTTAGATTATTGTATTTATTATAAAATTGATGGTGATCATTACTTGTATATTGCATTGTATGTTGATGATATGTTATTCATTGGTAAAGGGAAATGTATGATTTTAGAACTTAAGTCTCAACTCGCTGCTAAATTTGAAATGAAAGATCCTAGTGCAACAAAACACATTCTTGGGATGGAGATTAAAAGAGATAGAGTTAATAGAAATCTATGGCTAGGCTAGAGTAGGTATGTGAATTCAGTGTTACAGAGGTTCAACATGCAGGATTGTAGACCATTGTGTGCTCCTTTTACAGTTGGAACGAAATTATTTGTTGCAGATTGTCCTACATCCCCATCAGAGATGGAAGACATGAGAAGAGTGCCTTACCAAAGTGCAGTTGGAAGTTTTATGTATGCTATGGTCGGTACTAGACCATACATTTCCTAAGCAATGGGAGTTATGTCCAGATATATGTCTAATCCTGGTAGAGTTCATTGGGATGCAGTCAAAAGAGTCTTCAGATATTTAAAGGGTACCTCAGAGTATTCTTTGTGTTATCATGGTAATTAAGTTGGAAACATTATTTCCCTTGATATTCATGGTTATGTGGATTCACATTGGGCGAGTGATATTGATATCAGAAGATCCACCGGTGCTTATGTGTTTACTTTATTTGGTGGTGCAATTTGTTGGATGAGTAAGCGATAGGTTGTGGTTGCTTTTTCCACTATTGAAGCGGGGGATATGCTAGCTACTCATGCTTGTAAAAAGATAATTTGGCTTAAGAGACTGTGTTCAAACATTGGAATAAAACAAGGAGCCATGAGAGTTTATTGTGACAGTCAGAGTGTGATATGCCTAGCTAACAACCTGACATTTCAAGCCCGAACCAAGCACATTGATATTCAGTATCATTTTGTCAGAGATATGGTCAAAGATGGTAGGGTGAAGCTGGTTAAGGTAGAAAATTTGATGAATGTTGTAGATTCTTTAACTAAGTTTGTAAGAAAAGAGAATTTCAGGTGGTGCTTGGAGTTTATGGGCCTCATCGCCCCTAGAAACTGATTTATTGTGTTAATTCTCCCTTTGCTCTTGCAAGGTGTTCGACAAGTGGGAGATTTGTTGGTAAAATGGTGTCTTAACCTTGCATTTACATGAGGTTACTATTTATAGTAAGTTTTTATTTGGGTATAAAATGGTGCAAAATTCTCTCTGAAGCTTCTGGTTGGCTAGATAAGCATTCCAGTAAAGTTGCATCGCAAGATCACAGCTGGTTTTGAAGATATTAAATTTTTCATTTTGGAGAGGTCCAATGAAAGGTTTAAATTTGATTTTGAGGACTTTAGAGGCCTTGAAACACCTTAAAAAGTGGGCATAAATGGCATAGTAGTTTACAAGGTGATACAGTACTTCACGATCTTTTTGGTGCTTCAAATAGTTCGTCAATAGGACACATGGTTCTCAAGTTATGGCCTCTGGAAGTTTGTACTCCTGAAATACGAAATATAAAATACATCAGCCACATAAATGAGCTATAAAAAGGGAGGGACGTGTCATAGGGTATCTAGAAGGGAGATAAGGTCGGCTACACCTTATTGGGTGGTTTTAGTCTATGGTTTTGTAATATTGTTTGATGGTTTCTTGTATTGTATCTCCTATTTATGAGGTGTGTGCGATAGAGGTTATGTGTAGGAGTCTTATAGCTATTGAGTTACCTTTGAATCTCTTATTAGTGGTACTCCTACAAAGAGCTTTCTCTGCAAGTATATTGTAATCTATTTTTATTGTGGAATAATATATTGGGCAGCTTTTGGAGTGTGGGGTTTTTCTCCCGAAAGGGTTTTCCCCAAGTAAATCACTATGTTATGGTTTGAATGTTATTATATCTATTTCTATTTTCTATAACTATTGTGACGATCTGTAAATGTTTTTGCATTACCGTCCTCTCAAGGTTAGTGTAGGAAGTTGTTCCACTACTTAACCTCCTTACATGTTTCTAGCTTACCTATGAGAATGGTCAGTTGAATCTTGAGCTGACACAATCAAGGAATAATGGTCAAGAACTTGATTGCCCCATGGTTGGATACCATATTAAGCAATAAGATAGATTGTATGAAGGAAATGGACCAACTTGTTTCATCTGATATGAAGGATGTAGAGATTCATGCACATGTATTTTATGTGTTGATTACAGTTTTGGATAACTTGAAGTGTGGGTGGGACACTCACCTAGGATTTTCGAAGACCTTTTTTGCTGACATCTTCAAGTACTTGTAAAGTCTCTAACAGGTATCTTTGTATATAAGTTATGGACAACACCCCATATTTGGCATTGTTGTCAAAGGGGGCGAGTAAAGGTGAAAAATGTACAATAGAAGAGTGTAATTACAGGTTTTATAATTCTTTGTCTAAGGGGGAGCCTTAGAAATTCTTTTGATCCGGTATACAAGTTTCAACACTTAGCCATTTTTCACAAGTGTTGCCATCAATGCCAAAGGGGGAGATTGTTGTCAATAGACACTCATCCAATGGTTGATGATGCTTGTTTATTGGTTTAGGGTTGTCATTGATGGAAACTCTTCTTGAGATTCCTATCTGGTAATCATGGGTTTTGATTTCCAAAAGAAGATGTCAACCGGTAGCAAGTTAACTGATATTACAGGTTGAACAGAGCAGTTTTGGTCCGAAAGCTTTCCGATGATTGCAGTGTTATAAATCATGTATGGGATGATTAGGCTGACATATAAACATCATTTTATCATCATTTTGGTGATCCACATTTATCTTTGGTGATTCGATCAAGCCGACATATGACTACACATTACATTAGCAGGTTGACTTGATGAATGATCTATTTTGTGATTGTGGATATATAAGACCGATATGGAAGATATTTTTTGATGTATGGTATGATTTATGTGACAGAGTGGTAATCAAGAATCCTTTGTAGTGCAGTTTCACATGCGTATTCTTGATCTGGTAGCTGACTAAGACTGAGAGCAGGGCAGAACAGAGAAGAGCAACAAAGTTGATCTAGTCAGTAATTTGGTACTTAACCGAAACTCATCCAGGCATTGTTAGATGTTATTTAAGAGTTCTTTCACTGTATTTCATCATTGCAATTGAACAGTAAGGCAATGAGCCTTTTGGGGTTGTAGCCCCTATTATATTTGAGCAGTGAGCTCTAGGTAGTGTGCTTGAATGCCTGTGCATTCCCCATATTGTAATATTGTTTTGCTACTGGCCATAGTAGAATAATATTGTGGGTTAAAATCTCGATGTTATGATTTTTTGGTTGATTATTTTGTGTTTTTTCATTTCAGTTTCATGCATATGCTTAAGGTGGTTTAATGTTAAGTCAAAAAATTTATTAACCAGTAGATCACTGATTCACCCCCCCCCCCCTCTCAGTGATCCCTGATTCTAACAGAACACACATTCTATAATCTAGATTAACTAAGTGAATCCACAAAAGAGAATCTACGACATGAATGAATCTAGTCAAGCAAATCATTCGCCTCCCAATCTTGTTTAACATCATCTAGGGATTGTGGAAAAGATGCAATAGGAGACACATTAGCAACAGTAAATGGAGCTATTGCAAGTCCCAAAAAAGAACCATTCTCTAAGGATGAATCACTTTCTTTGTCACTGGGAGCTAGGGTTAATTCTTTTTTAAAATGTGAGGATAGATCATGATTAATTTCAACAATGTTGTGCATGTCATCATAATCATTAGAATCAACATTGTTAGCATGAACAATATTATAATCATCCATATCATCATCTAGCTTATTAAAAATGGGATCTTTAACACAAAAATAAGTTGAACCATCATTTTTATTAAGCATTTTTAATTTAGGTGATTTGAGTTGAACTTGCTCCCTAGTGTTAGGAAAAGGTTAGACAAGTGGGACGAAGTCAACATTTGGTGTCTTCAGGGAGAAAATGGTTTGGGAAGAAATCTCATGATCCTTAGCATGGTATCTTTATTGGTGTTCTCTCGCATAATGATTCCTTTTAGTTTTAATCAACACTTGTGAAGGCTTTGAATCAATGGACATAGGATTCTTTTCTTCCCTTATGGGGGATGAACGGAAGGCACCCCAACAGGTTGAGAGATACTTGATGTCAAACACTTTCCTTTGTAGGAAATAGGATCCAATACTAAGACATATATAGAAGGAATAGATTGAGTAGGAGGAATACCAAGTCCTTATGAGGAGGACTAGATCCATGGGTGTATGGTCTCTAGGTATACACAAGGCTATGATCATCTCATTTTTCCATTTTTGATAAGATAAGAAAAGGATGTAATTTTGAGACTTAAGACACTCAAGTTGTTTAGACCAAAACTAATCAAGATGAAATTTCCATTATTCGCAGTGGATTGGTAAAGGCTATGACTAATTATTATAATAGTGTCATTATGAGGGAATTTTAATCATTTATGGATTTTATAAGGGATAGATTTGATTGAAGAGAGCCAAGGATGTCCCAACTTCACAAAAAATTGATCTGATGTAGGAATAATAGAAAAGATGACATCTAAGCACTTAGTACCAACCTCAACTGGAAGAGTGATAGAACCAATAGTAGGACAAGAGAAACCATCGTACACTTTAATGATAACTTCATATTTATTATATGTTACTTGATGCAATTGTTGAGTATAAATTTGTTCTTCAATAATCACATCCACCTTACACACTCGATCAATGAGCACCCCTCGTGAGAGTTTATCTTTGATCTTTGCAGTGATATATAATGGGCCATCAAGTGCAACAATAGTCTCACTAAGATAGAAAGTAATACATATCTTTTGGAGGTGTAGGTTTGTCAACAAGGTTCACAACATTGTTAGATTCTATGCCAAGGTCATTAGGAGAAAAAGAAAGAGACTCGAATACAACAACATTGGTAGAATGAGAAGGCAATGGATTGGTGAAGATTTGGAGGTTTTGATTAGGATGAGCTACTGATTTATTCCCTTTTTCATTGACACTAGCTACGAATATAGTATTGTTATCAATGAAGTATTGCATCTTATTTCTCAACTGTTAACACTTCTCAGTATCATGGCCACATTAACAATGATATTGACAAAAATCTTTAGGATCATGGTAAGCTGGCAATGGTTTAGAATTTCCAATTGGTTTGATGGGAGGAAGTTGCAACACATTAAAATTCATCAACCTCAAAATTATACTATGCAAAGAATTAGATTGAGGAGTTAATTCTTTTTTGAAGTATTTGGATAAAGGGGCCACACCTGATGTAGTGGCTGCCAATTGAGTGTTGATGTTTTCAATTATCTTGATAAAACCTTTATTTTGTTTGAACTTCATAAACTATTGTTGATTACTCTCGCTCTTATCAATTGAATCCATTAAAGAGGATGATTCAAATTGAATCACTTGAAGCAGATAATTATGAAGCACTGCCACAATTGCATAAAAGAAGTACATTAGAAATAGAATCTTATCTCTAATATCTATTTATAAATTAGCAATAAAATTTATTTGAACATCATGACCAACCATTGCATAAGAAATTTATGAATGCAAATGTTTAAATCTACAAGTAAAATTAGTCATTTTTTCCTAACTCCTTGCTTACAATGAATCAAATCAATCAAAGTAATCTTAGGGTCCCAATGTTATTTTGAAATTGTTGAATGAAAGCTTTAGCCAATTGTTGAAAATAAGTAATAGAATAAGGCGGCAAAGAACAATACCATTGCAAGGATTTGTCTTTAAAGTTTCTAGTAAATAGTTTAGCCATAAGTCTTTGGTTATGAGAAAATTCACTACACAAAGTTTGAAATGTCTTCACAGGAGTCAAGGGGTCACCTTTTCGATTATATGACTCCAATTGAGGAACTTCCATATGCTTAGAACAATGTCATCAGATAATGGTCTCGCAACATCAAATGTGGGAATATTGAACTTGGATTGAGTTATGGAAGCCAATTGATGTTGTAAGGATGTAACATTTTGAGCTAGGTTATTGATAGTTGCATTGGTGGATGGATTGAAATTTGACATATTGGATTGTGATGGAGGAGTAATATTGGTGTATGTAGGTGGAGGTTGAGAATAAGTAAGGGGAACATTGTGGTATGCTGGTGTGGGAGATGGTTGTGAAACAAATGGAAGACTCACAAAAGGAGGTATGTAAAAATATTGATTAATAGGATTTCCCCCATGACTAACATGTGTAGGATTAACATTTTGTGTGGAAGTAGTTATGAAAGAAGATGTAAATGTAGGCACACTAGGAAAGGATATACTTATAGGAATTGAATGATTAACTTGGCTAGTGGGTTGAGAATAACCAAGGACTTCAACACAACTTTTGATTGACATAATATTACTATCAACAATGTGAGCAAGGTCATGCAACAAATCCATACCTATATTATCATTTTGCACTATTCTTTTCAATCCTTCAATCAAGGGGATTTCCTCACTATTCGGGTATTGTTGACCCATCCATTGTTGAAGATTCTTAAATTCATTATAAATCCTCTCTAATTGATCAATAATAACCCTATTTAGTGATTCATCCACATCATGAGAAGTGTGAGGAGAATGGGGATAAGTGATGTCCTTTATTGGATTAGAGGAAGCATCATCATTCACATGGAACATGTTATCCAACTGAGGCTCCAAATCCTTAGTGTTTAAACATTAGAAAGCCTTAAGTCTACAACTTCTTCTCACTGGAATATCATATGTAGGACTAAGGGTAACAAAACTCATGCACAGAGGAGGGAAAATTGAATGCAATGATTGAAAACTATGCCTAACCAATGCAATTGTTCGTAAAAATGATTGATTAACTAATAAATTAAACAATGTGAATTAAGATGTTGGATATTAGATGCATCTAAATCTAATCATATCATGTCATAATAATCAGATTTAAAAACACAATTAAAAAATTATGCAACCCACAAGTTGATTTTACAATAATAAATTAGGTTTTTTTATTAATTTAATCTCTATTATTTTGTAATTCAATTGCAAATAAGATTTATGAGTGCACACATTAATTTTAAAGTGGATACAGATTAGACTTAAGACAATAAATTAGAAACTAGCATGAAAGAAGTTGGATTCACCAAATGTAGTAGTGGGAATGTAGTACACCTCCATGCTTTTCTTTAGATGCTTATTATTTTGACCTGTTAGACTATGTTTGACTCATTATGTGTAGTTTATTGTGTCAATAAATGTGTGTGGAATACATTCATCTTATCCATGTCATTGGACTAATTTATGATGCTTATACATTTTAGGACATGATTATTGTTGTTTTTTAATTTGAGATGGAGACATTGATGTTAGTGATGGTTTACTTATGACTTGGATTATATACTAGTGATTTATTATGATGCTTTATGAGATGTTAATCTATGATCATATATTGTTTGGATTTTATGATTGATTATTAACGATATTGATGCTTATGGATTTATGTGTAGAATAGATCTTTATTGTATTGTTTGCTTGAGGATTAGGGTAAAAGGAATGATTTCATATTACTCATTCATGAGTTCCATAAGACGTCATGATTTCCTTTCGCTAGATGGGAGTAGATATATACATGTATATATGTTTGTATGCAAAACATTTTTGTGTAGGTTGTTGGTACCAAGCATCTACTCCACCTAGTTCGATAGGTCTAAGTGTGCCTTTAAATCCCAATGGTGGTACATGAGATAATACAGGTCCCAAAATGTATCTAGCCCTAGGCATTGTCCTAACCTAGGGAAAATTATCTAATCTCTATTTTTATCCCATCAGCTTTGTCATATAGACAATATTTGATCACGTTGTTGTCAGTGGTAAGCCTTGTTTTGGTAATGGTATTATTTTATCATTTACTTCAGTGTGTGAGATTTTATGCTATCTTAACTATGGATACTAATTATAGCCTAAGTGTTATAAATGAATTAAAAATAAATTGTTGTTTATTGTTGCTTTAATTATGTTTTTTATTTAATTAATATGTTCCTATTATTGGATATTATTTATCAGTTGATTTATTATTGTGCATGTTAATATTTTTATTGTGGGAATTATTTTATAATGGAAATTATATTTTATTGTGGAACTAATTGTTCTATTTAAATTTTATTTTCATGGATAATTATATTTTTAGTTGGAATTAATTATTTATTCTTTGAAAGCTTGTTGAGTGGGAGTTAATTATTTTTAAGGAATTTTTAATTGGCAATTTAATATTTAAATATTATTGTTTAAATTGTTTTATGAGGATTTTTATTTGGAAATTAATGTAATATTATTGATTTAATGTTTTAGGTGTTATTTTTATGATTTTTGAATTAGGGTTTTTCTTTTCTTTTATGCATGTTTTGTGAAGCTCTATTTAAGTTTTTAATTGAGTTTTATTAATAATTTTTGGATGAGAATTTGATGTTTAATGATTATTTTCAAAAAGTTTTGAGAGAAGAATTATTATCGAAAAATTGTGGAGAATTTTGAAGGAGGATTTTGGATTGCAAATTTTGGAGAAGGATTTGCAGTTTTTCTGTATTGATTGAAGGATTTTTTTTCTGATTTTTCTTGGAGCTTGGATTGGATTTATTTGAGCTTGTTTGTTTGATTTTTGTTGTTAATTTGAAGATAATTCACATTCAGAATTTCATCTGCAAATTTCTCCTATCTTTCTTCACAGGTTTTTAGGTAGGTTTCTATCTCCCAGTTTTGATTTAAATTGATTATTAGGGGATTTGAGTATATTGTTTTGATTATATATATTGTCTATAATCATTCCTTTATTCATGTTTTGAAAATATTTCAATATGCTTAAATCGAGTATGGGGATTGATTGTTTCAATTGATTAGCTTTGCAATTTCGATTCAATTTGGTTTCTCGGTCAGTTCCAAAGGCTATAGGTGATTGTCTACCCTATCAATTTTGGGTTTTTGTGTCTGGTTGGAATTATTTTGGCTGAATTGGTATTCATATGAACTTTCATAATTTATCTTGTGAAAAGGAACGGTGATTTTGATATGATTCATTTTGAGGACTTGATCTTGTGATTGATCCTTGTTTGGAAGTCCTATTTGCAGATTTTACAATCTGTTTATGTATATGGATTATTGATGTTCTTATTTATATATCATATGTTTCATGATTCTTATTTGAGTCATAGAGGATAGGTTATCTAGGTGAATTAAGGGAAAGTGGTTCTCTATGGGGGTCGGTGTCCTAAGTGGCTGCTAGGGTAGCTCATAAGAGAGTAGTTTAATAAGTGATAACACTAATAATAACTCTTTGGGTTGGGTTTACACACTAATAAGATAAAAAAAAATTCCCCACTCATGGCCCCATGTGCTCATATAGGCAGATGGTGAGATTGGGTTCAGACCTACACATTTGAAGAGATGTTTGGAACTAGAATGGTCATACATTACCTTGTCATTATGAAAGGATTGTATAGTACCACATGCGGCATGAGTTCTCCATGGGAGTCAGGGTCTAGAGTTAGGAGAGGATCAGACTGTTCAGGTAACTCATGAGGGGCTATGAAATAACACTCTCTCCTTATGTATCTTAGTATCCTATGGTGTTGTTTTATTTTATGTGGAAGCCTCTAGTAGTCCTTGGTTGTGGAAGTACCCTTTGGTTTTTATCCTTACTTCTTTATCTTGTGCAGTGGTATCTTATGTATCTTGGTCGTGGTTTATGTTTAGTTATTTTATCCCTAGCCTTATTTCTTGTTGTTTAGGGCCTTGTGTCTATCTCCAACATGCAGGATGAACCTTCGAGTTCCACATGGTCAGGTGGTAATACCATCCATTAGGGTTTTGGAGTTCTTGTTAATGAATAACTAGATGGATCTTACCTTGTATTCATTTGTTTTCAAATTTAGATGCATATTTTTCTGCCATTGTTATGTATCTTCTAGAAGTGATGTAAAAGAATGTGTAATTGTATTATTATACTTGTAATTTAGAAGGATATTTGTAATTGGATAATCCATGTGGAAAGGAATTATAATATGACTATTGTAATAGATGCATTTGTAATAATGAATGACTTGTAAGTGAATGTACTTGTGTGGATTATATGTTTGTTCTCATTATTGACTATGGTTACCATAGGAATATTTCATTTAGTGCTTTAATATGAGCTTAGCATAGTCTTTATATGATGAGTTAAATTATTTATGATTAGGATTTTGTTTGATTAAGTTAAGATAACATATATTATTAGAGATGTCTATGTGATTTGAGATAATGTAATGGAATAAATTTATATTCATGTGAGTAATTTAGTGATGTTAATGTGTGTTAGTAAGTGTTTCTTAGTAGCGACCTTAGGGAACCAATAGAGGATTGTTATGAGATGTGATTAAGTTTTCCGCTAAATGTTGTTATGATTAATTTATGTTATGTGATAAATTTACTTAGTATTGTATTGAGTTAAATATGGTTGATGTATTATGTTTCCTTTAAAAAAATATTTTTGCTATGTGTTTTGGTTTATTAGTTGTTATTCTTCTAGGGTTCCCTAGCGAGGCATTACAAGAAATTTAGGGTTTCACAAGTTATGCTTTGTAAAATAGGAAATAACCTAACTTTCTCATGCCAAAACATTAAAAGGGGAGTAAATACAATAGATCCAACCTCAATTATGTTAGGAAGTGGGTTGAATGCTAATTGTAGTCCTTATTCCCTTTTTGTTTGAGTTGAAAATGCAATTGGAATTGTAAAGTTTTAATTTAGGAAAAACAATAGATAATTGAGAGGAAACAATAATATAGACTGCTATAGATATCTAACAGAGTCACAAATAGGGATCTGGGAAAAAATTTGTACCCAAAAGTTTGGCCTAATTTTCCAGGACTAGGTAGTACAGATTTGCCCTAGTCCTCCAACAATTGCTTGAGTGAAAGTTGAAATTGTTTGTCATCATCAACTCTATCAGAATCTTTGAGTAAAGCTCCTAAATGGATTCCCTTCACATAGAAAGAGAGATAAAATTGTTGCTGATAGGGGATTTCCTTGGGTCAAACCCTGATTTAGGAATTAACCTTGAAATTGAGATGATAATTGAAATGGAAATTGCAGCAAGATTCTTTCCTTTTGAGGGAAAGGCTAAATTTGAAGTGAAATTCCTGTAATTGAAATGTATACCTTGTTGAAGTTTGTTTGGATCCTCATGCAAGGGTTTTAGGATGTCTTGTACAATGTCTTCATAGAAAGTTGAATATGGATGCTATCAAAAAGAATGAAAATGACACATGCACATCTCCAAATGAATGCCCATTCAAATATCCTAATTGGGAGTCCAAACCTTAATATTTTGAGGTATGATAGATTATATTATTCATTTTACAATTGTCATAAGAATATTTCATAAATTACATCTCTTACATTTGTAAGAGATTATGTCATAACTAACTATTATTAATTGATTCTCTTATAGTCCATCATAACTTAACTTTGGCACCCACATGATAAGGCAAACTAATAAATGGGATAGTAGTACTCCCTCTACCATTGATAGGTAGAATAAGAATTTCAATAGCTAGAAGGTCTTGTTTCAAAATAATGGGTAATAAAAAAGCCCAAGATGAGAGCAGAGTGGAAAAGGACCTTGAGGAGAGTCTTCTCATCCTTGAATCCCAAATCTAAATGGATCCCACCAACTAATTTTACTCAAAATTTCTAGCCATGCCACAAATTGGTTAAGGAGCCTACAAAACAAAAAATTGAAGGAATCAAGGTAAGGGCCATAATTAATTGGTTGCAGCAGGGGGACAAGGTGTCCAAGTTCTTCTTTAATATATTGAGGTAGAAAGAATTCAAGGAAAGAATTGAAAGAGTCTAGGAGGATGGAAAAGAGTTGGTTGATCAAGATGACTTTAAAGAGGCATTCTTATTATATTACTAGAAATTGTTTTCTTTTGAAGGGAGATCTCCTGATAGTCAACATGCAAGAGAGAAATGTAGGGCACTTATTTCAAGGATGATCTTGGAGGGAGAGGATAACGTACTTAAGAGACTGATCTAAATAGAGGATATCATCAAGGCAATAAATACTCTTAATAATGACAAAACACATGGCCCTAATGGTCTTCCTATTGAATTCTACAAAGAAGCTAAGGATTGGATTGGTATATATCTATTTCAAGTCTATGAGGAAACTCTTAAAATGGGATCAATAGGGGCTGAAATGAACAAAGGTGTTATTAAGCTCCTCCCCAAAGATGGAGACAAGTCCCTCATAAAAAAATGGAAGCCCATAAAATTTCAAAATGTGCCATACAAGATTTTGGCAAAATTATTACACTTGGATTCATTGATATTCTACCCAACTTTGTGAGTAATACTCAAAATAGTTTTATCAAGGTCGGGTACATACTTGAAAATGTCATTACTAGTTGTGAAGCGATGAATTGGGCTATGAGTGTAAGTTCTGATACTTAATGTAAAGTACAGATGCCAATAGCTAACAAGATGAGAGGGGGGGGTGAATCATACAAACTTAATCTTCCATAAAATCAACAAATTCAACCTCGGTAACTTATACTTTAGCAATATAACCAAAACTGCTAAACATGCAAACTCATAAACACATAATCATCATAACACTCATAACACCAAATTTAACGTGGAAACCCAAATAGGGAAAAACCACTATGGGATTTTGGACCCACTAAGAAATATACTCTTCTAGAGTATGCTCGGTTAAAAGCAAATCCTATTAAAGATTACAAACACATTGCTAGATGTGACCCAGTTAAGGGATTTCCCTCAGATCTATTAGGATCTTCACTTTGTTAGAAGTGACCTTGTCAAAGGATTTCAAACACTCAACTAGAATGTCACCTTGCTAGAGGGTTTACAAATAAGACTGTTAAGTCCACTTGGTTAAGAGATTTCCTGTCACTTACAAAATAACAGTAATAAAAATATATCTGCAACTTCACATCTAAAATGCTAAAGCAGATTCTTATTTGCTCAAAACAATCTAGTCATAAGACTTATCTTGTCCCTTTGTTGGGCTCTCTACTCTGTTATTCAAACAGGTCTTCAAGCTTCTATGCTCAGTAATCACTATGTAGCATCCACGTGCTTACACTTGCCCGCATACATTGTTTATCAACAATTCCTTATTTATAAACAATTGCTAACCACTTAATCTCCTTGATCACATTTCCCATGATCAATCTTAGCTGTCGGATCTTCAAACTTGACTAGGTTCAATGTATCCTTTCGATCTGAAAATGTTTTACCTTGCCTCAGGACTTGCATTCCTTTCTTGGAACTTGCACAAGGTTAATGCAGTTCAATCTGTGTTGTAGATCTTCCTGCCAATTTTCCTTTGCCATAGATCCTTAACCAAATTCATGCATGGCATACCAATTATTTATACATCTCCAACTAATCATTGTCCTTCATTAAATAATGATTTTATCCATCCAATGCGATCAGTCATAACTCGGTTTCAACTCGGTAAATACTAAACTTTACTCGGTAGACATTCCACCTTCATTAACCGATATCGATAACCTTAGGGTATACCGACTAGGTTCTTTGCTCAGTGACATAGTATAGTATTAACCTTACAATCAACAACATATGTAGGATATCAAAACAATCTAAACATCATGATCTCATCATTGTCTAACTCGGTAATAGTTACCCATTTAATATCTTATTCCTCCTCTTATTCATCACATTCTTTCTGTGTCTTTTACCGACATCTTAATTCCCTTCAAATCAATCTTCTCAAGATATGGCAACATCATACTGAATCAGATAATCAATTTCTTGACATCAATGACAAAATAATGTTATAAAGATAGTTATCATCCTTCTTCAGTTATATCAAATAATCTTCAACAACCTTCTCAATATCCTTACTGAATATCAACAATCTTTCTTTCTACTGAAATGCCAACAAAGAGAACCAATCAAAATGTGACAATATTATTAATTGACTTTGAGAAGGCATGTGACTGGGTGCAGTGGAGTTTTCTCATTACGATGTTGGAAGCATTTAGTTTTCCAATGGAATTCTATAATATGATTCAGAAATTGTTAAAGGATGCTTCTGCATAGGTTGAGATCAATGTATCCCATACCCATTATTTTACTCTAGAGAGATCCATTAGGAAAAGATTCCTACTTTCTCTCATGATATTTTCTATAGCATTTGATGCTATCTTCTATCTACTCAAATATTCTTCCTACTCCCCAATGATCAAAGGCATTTCCTTGCCTAATAAGGAAGATCTAATTAACATATAGTTTGCAGATGACACTGCAATCTTCTTAGAGATTGATGAGGAAAACATGGATTCTTTAATTAATAAACTGAGTCTTTTTTGTGAAGCCTTAGGGGCCAAGATAGCTTCAGACAAATCCACTTTTCTTGGATGGGATGAGTCCCCCCTATTTGGCTCAATAAGTTCAATTATTAGTGGGGTGGCCCCTCAAAGAAAGTAAGATATCTCAGTATCCCCTTTGCAATAAACCATTGTCTAAAGGATATATGGTTGTAGATCAAAGGGAAGATTGAGAATAAATTACATAGATAGAATAAACAATACTTGTCTATGGCTAGCATAATGAAGTTGTGCCAGAAGATTCTCTCTTCTTATAGCCTTCATTATGCCTCACCATAGATGTTCACCAATTACTAGATAAATGACATTCAAAAAATTATCAAAGATTCCTATGGTCTGATGGCAAAGGTAGTAGGAAGTGGAACTTAGTCAAGTGGAAGTGGTGTTTCTTAAGCAATAACATGGGTAGATTGGATCTCAAAGATCTTAAGATACAACGGGTTTCTTTGGCTACTAAATGGATATTTCATGCTTTGGAGGGTAATGAGACATGGAAGGTTCTCATTAGGAACAACATTAGGCTAGTTGTTCCTAAATAGGCCAAAACCTAGAAGTTGCTTCCCTTTAGGAACCTTATTACTAGAGGATTTCATGTCTCCCCGGCTAGCTCTAACGTCTTCAAGGTTATATGGAAGGCATGGGAGTATATTAGGAACTTGGTCTCTCATAATGGAATCATCAATGATAATAATACCTTATGTGGGGAGAGATCCATTTGGTGTTACTTATCCCATAAAGGCATACCTCTTGCTCTTCCCTAGGGATGTTCAGGTAAAAGATGGAATCTTATAGGAAAAAAAAAATTAATGACATAATCATTAATGGATAACTAATGTCCTAAAATTCTCTCAGTCAAAAATACCGGCTTCCATCCTCCAATTGAAGAACATACTCTGCATTGAGGGAGGTAATGCCTATGTCTCTAACTTCCCAAGTGGTGTTCTGTGGTGGAAGATAGATTTAGGATGCTCAAGTGAATTTATGGTTCTCTATTGATGAACACCAAGGACAAATCTATCTATGAATCTGTATGCATTAATATTGAGTTAATTTATCATCTTAATTTTGTGTGGAATTTGAACAACAATAATATAGATTGGCAAAAAAATTTACCTATCTATGGGGTAGTAATATCATACCCAGGAAGGAATACTTTAAGTGGTTATTTAATCTCCATAGATTGCCTATTAAAATAAGTAGCAAGGCATTGATATTTGTAGAATTTGTAGGGTTGTTGAATCCACTACTAATATATTCTTTGAATGTTTTGTGGCTAAAGAAATATGGAATAACTTTGGCATTAACTTCTCTGATGGTTTTTCTTATCATGATGTTTTTGGATTCATCAATGGTACTAAAAAAGATAGTAACTTATTTTGGTTTTTGTTATCCTGTGAGATTATTTGGATGATTTGGTCTCTTAGGAACGAGGAGAAGTTTAAAGGTGAGGGCAGCTTGCTTATTGAGTCTTTGAGAAGACTCATTTTATATAGTGTTGACATGCAGGTCAACATTGTCACATGATTAGCAAAGAAGAAATTTGAAAAATTTATAGAAGATGGTACCACCAGAGTCTACCTGTCAAAGTTATCACATGGATACACTTGTTTGACCTTTATGAATGAAATCAATGAAGCCAAGAAAGTGGAAAGGTAACAATGAGTCAATCAAGTAGCTATTTTCCACCCCTTTGCAACAGAAGAGGTGATCTAGAATAAGAGGATTAAATGGATGGAAGGACCCCTAGGATGGACAGTGTGTATGAAGGATTAAATGTGCAGATGTCCCATTTTGTATAGAAGATGTACTCTTTTTTGTATACCAGATTTTGTCAAAGGTCACAAATTTATACAATCAATGTCAATATTTTGTATATGGGTCATCAACGTCATACCCACAAATGTACTTTCTCAATGTAATTATGTACAACTGCATAATAGTACATTGTTGGTCCTATAGGATACTTCATAGGGAATTTGCTTGATATAGGCATGAGTTGATATTGGCATAAACTGATATTGTGCGTTGTTTTTATCTTATACTTAATATAAAACGTGTTTAGTAAAGAATAACTTGTGCTTTAATAATTATAAAATAAAGCATCAAATAAATTGGATCTCACATTGTAATCTCTAATTTGTAAGTTTATAAGGTGCAAGCATGTTAATGCTAGCATCAATATTTTTGGCATCATTAACATTTTTTGTAATCTTATGATTCACAAATATTTTTAAAACTTAATCTATTTTGTCTATTTTTATGTGACAAAATTATCACCAATAATAAGCATATTTTTATCTTCAATAATAGCTCTAGTGGAAAAAGCATTAGCTAAATTACTTAGAATTCCTTATAAAAGGATATGTTTCTCTACTTAAATAATAAAAATCCTTGAGAGTGTACAAGAAGCCTTTATCATGATAAACTTTCATAATTCCTTGTAAAATCTCAATAATTCAACAAGAGATTCATCATTAACAAAAGCATCTAAAAGAGTAGTAGTATTTTATTCCCAATCCCTAGAGAATTAATTTAGAATGTATGGTTCATAGAGTCAAACATGATAACGTAATAAGATGTAGAGTGTATATTTGAAGAGGGCTTGTATCCTGTGACATCTAATATGGACATGATATTTCTATATGTATGATACAATTATTTGAGAGCACTTCTAGTAGATATATGTTGAAGAGGCTTTTTGCCTCAATGTTTTAGATCTCAATCTATAATCCATCATCAAGATGGGGGGAAAAAACACAAAATTTTCATCATCCCAATGATAGATAAAAGAGTATGATCCAAAATATTGATGTAAATTGTTTTACATGGTTATTATATAAAGAATCAGTGCAATTATGGATGGAGAGCCCAAATAAAAACTATCCAAACATGTACAATTTAGAGTTAACACAACGAAATAAATTTAGAATAGAAAATAAAATTATCATTGATTCAACATAATAGAATGACTACAATTGGCTCATTGGATAGTCACGTGTGGATTATAAATATAGATTGGCTCACATAGTGTCCTAGGCTTATTAGAAGCTTGCATACATAGATATAACTATCATTCTACTACTCTACTATTATTCTCCCAATAATGATTCTTGATTAGATCTTAAATTCAATATCATGAATGCCTTCCAAATGAAATCCATAAATGATTATATAACAACTCCAAGATTTAAGAATCATTCACATCAACCACAAGATGTTTCAAATCTCAATGTCTTGTGTAACATGTAGATTAGCTAAATCCCACTAATGAAGTAATGGGTGTTGAAGAAACTTAATGTAGTCTTGTGTGAAGGTCCCTTTGGTCTTGTATTACCTTGAGAAATATGGATTTAAGCTTTGTAAGGTATGAAAAGGTTTTATAATCCTTACTTGATGAATTGGGTATTGCCTATCTTGAACCGTGATCTTTTGATAGTGATAACTTTGTGCAATCTACTCCAAAACTAATGAAATCTAGATGTGATGATTGTGATCTATCGTAGAACTCTCGTTCTTTTCTACAAGCCATAATAAGCTTCTATGATGAAATGTGGTAGGTCTTCCTAGGATGCTCCTACACCAAACACCCAAGATTGTTTGGAAAGTGAGTCTCACATTTTATCAACTCTATAGGAAATTAAAAATATTTCACCTTATCTTCTGAAATAAATAATGAGTCTTCTATTGACCTTCATTTCCACTTAAATAGGTATTCTCCAAACTACCTATTTTTGGTGTTGCTTATAATTTTACTATCTAAATTCTTGTGGCATCAAATTAAAGATGAATTTTATCCACTAAACTTGGTGGATTTGGAGCAAGGTTCATTAATGCCTAGTCAAAATCCTTTCAAAAGAAAAAAATAAAGACAATATCTCTAGATAGAATGCTACTACTTTTTTTAACACTTATAAAATAATTGCAAAATTCATCGCTGCAAGGATTAAACATGTGGCAAAAAGGATAGTTAGACCTAAATAAATTGGGTTACTTGGTAGAAAATTATCCTTGATAACCTTATCCTAGCATGAGATATTATAAATGGGCTCAACAATTGGGACAAAATACCCTTTTATTTAAGCTTGGTTTTGATAAAACATGACAACATGTGTTGGAGCTTTATCCTCAAAATGTTGCAATGGTTGGGTTTTGGTGCCAAGAAATGTAAGCATGTTAAAATATTATTCAAAGACTCCAATACTCCACTAGTAATAAATAGTTGTGTCATTCCCATTCCCCCTACAACATTCAATCAAGCAAGGTTGTCCATTGTCACTTTTTCTTTATGTTCTTAATACAACCAAATGAATGTTATAAAGAGTATTTGCATCAAAAATGTGGTTGTGCTTAATTCACATTTTGTTGATGATAGTATTCTCTTTCTTTGAAATTTTGAAAAGGAGATAAGGAATGTAAGAGATGACCTTAATCTTTACTATTTTGTTATGGTTCAAAGTTACCTCATCACAAAATTTAATTTCTTATTACGTGAACAGATTCAATTCCTTAGTGGACTCCTAAAGATAGCAAGAAAATCAAACATGGATAGATTTTTTATTATCTGGGTATCCCCTTTGGGTTATTTTCAATAAGCTAAAGGAAAAAAATTATACTTGAGGGAATAGTTTTTTGGCATTAGTTGGAAAGATTCAAGTTGTGATCTATATATTTTTAGCTTTGCATGTGTATTACCCAACTTGTTGGATTCCTTATAATAAAGTCTATGAAGACAAATAAAATCATCCACCAATTTTTATTGTCTAACTAGAATGGTAATGCTAGTTGTAATTCCACTTCCTAGTTACATTAAGTATTCATCCAAAAGCTAAATGTGGATTGAGTTTGTTGGATCTTAAACATAAGGGGAATTTTTATCAATAGAATGGATAGTTAGAGTTGTTACAAGAGAAGAGACATGAAAAAATTCAATTTGTCATTGCATTATGCTTACTATTGTCAAAGGGAAATGGCAAGTTGTCAAATTGTTAGATAAAATTTTATTAGCTCTCTCATTTCACATAAAATCTTAATTTCCCTTACATTCCATATATAAGGCTTGGCGGTACATTTGCAAACATTTAATTAAGAAAAATTCTGCTTTGGAACATGGTTTTAATTTTGGGTCTTCATCTGTTTGGTGGAACAAAATGATACAATATCAAAGTTAACTCCATATTATTTATTTAATAGAATGGTTTGACAATTTAGCAACATGTGATATTTTAATTCCTTGGATGAGCTACTTGGCAAAGCTCTAAGAACTTTTTTTTTTTAAGAAATAAGTCGAAAGAGTATTATTTTTGTAAGGTGTTGATTTCTACGGACTTAGTTATGAAGCTTTGGACTCTTTTACATTGTAATTTTTTCGAAGATTCGTGGTGGTTGGGAAAAAAATCATTTTTTTTTCTTTACTTTAAAAAGGTTTATTTGAGTCTCCTACTAAATTTCTCTTTAAATCCAAGATTGAACAAAAAAATTAAAATATAGGTTCCAAAAGAACACATAGGAAAAATTGATTGTTCAATTTTGGAGACCTAAAGGTAAGGCTAATGCCCAAATTTAATCCTCAAATAGTTGTTACAAACTTAAAAAACAAATTAAACCTCTCCTTTAAAAAGAAATAAACAATTTCATTGTCAAAAAAGTAAAGGTTTTGATACATTTAAAATATCCCTCCAACCATTAAAAAATTAGTGCCCACAATTTAACGTTTAAAGATCCACAAAATATTGGAAGTATGTGTTGCTTTGGTTGTCATTAATGTCAAACTTGTTGATCTGGATAGTTGTTGGTCCAAAAAATTTGTGGTCCAGAGATATCTTGTTGTGTTGATGTTGTAGTTGTTTTATTGGTTGCTTCGGAAGTGTTTAGGTCTAGAATGTGTTGTTGATGTTGTTTGATATTGTTATCTTCTCTGGTTATTTTTTGGCATCATGGATGTGATAGTTTTGTGGTTCGAAAATATCTTTTTGTTTGTTGGGCCCATAGAGAAATTTCCATTCCATATGTGTCCTTGTTTGAAGTAATGCCCATCTAATCTGTTGGTCAAGTCATTTCCTTAACCTTCCTCATGTAAATCGGCCATTGTTAAGTTTCACTGCATTGAACTTGAACCTTTTAATTCAAGGTTCAAAGTTCAACGGGCATTGTTTTGAATGTCTTGTTCTTCCGTGCAATTTTAAGTCTTTGCTAGTTCTTGTCGACATTTTGCATTCTTTGAACCTTGATCTTGAACCTTTTAGGTTCAAGGTTCAAGGTTCAAGATTTGTCATGTTAATGTTGTGTCACAATTGTTTCACAAAGTTCAAAGTTTGATGTATAGGCTTCTTTGAAGACATGTGACTTGCCACGAGGTGACGACACGAACATTTAGGATATGATAAACGGCCGCAAAGGGGAGGAATATTCTTTCTTCAATGATTTGAAATCTGTCATTTATAGAAAGTATGTGTGAAGATCCGTAGTGTCAGAAGTGAAGTGACTTAGTATTTAAAGCATGCTCTAGCACAATCATTTCAAAGTAAGGTCACACGAACGAAGAGTAATGAAGACAGTTTTTGGTAATGATGGGTAAGATTTTCTCGGCTTTAAAACTAAGTAGTTGTCACGTCGAGATTATCATTTTCTTTGGAAAGTTTTGAGAAGAAGTTTTTGGAGCGGGAGAAATAGACTGCGATAGGGATTTGCAAATGTCAGAGGAAGGTATGTTCAACAACTTTCTCAATTATTGCAGTTTGCTTTAAAAGATCTGGGTATTTTGTAAGTTGTTTCTTTCCGTTTTCCCTTTCCTTCTTTGCCTGGGGTAATTGGGGAAAATCACGAGCTAAGCATGAGGCCTATTTTGCCCAAATTAGTGAACTCGTCTTCCCTTGTAAGCTCTTTACCGGAACTAGGTGACACGACATTAGTTCAACTGGATTTAGATGTTTTTTCTAGAAAGAGTAAGGAACCCAACCGCAGATCCTATGATGAGAGATATTGCACAGAGCAGATTATTAGAAGCAGCCGCATTTCCCATAGCTGCTCCTTGCCCTAAATTAGTTTTAGAATATATGAATCATTATGACAAGGGTAATAGATGCATAAGGAAAAACAATGGTGAGGTTTTGTTATCCATTGATAGACAAACAGTAATGGCAGCAATGGGTATCCCACACTGGGAACCCTATGAAGATTGGACGATTGGGAAATCCTATGGAATTTTCTCTGAGAAAAATCAATATTACATGACTGTTATTGCACGGAATTGGCTTCTAAGATTCCAAAAAGGAGGCTCAAGGCTGTCGAGACCTCTAACCCACGAGCATTTAATTCCCGCAATCTGAGACTTGGTAATATTGTTAAGCAAAGTAAAGGGTAATTTCCACTCTTTCTTTTGTGAGGACTAGATGTATTTCTTCATCCAGGTAACTCTGGATAAAAATTGGTTCATCGACTAGGGAACTGTTATCACGGAAAGGTTACATGAAGGTTTGAGTAATTATCTTGGAATGCCTAACTTTTATATCTCTTCCTACCTGTTATATATGCTTGCCTATGTCGCAAAGAATTATGGTGAGGACTCCGACACAAGTGGGATTTTCCCCATTGATTTAGGCCATTACAGCTGCAGGTCTGTCTCTGATGCGCTTAATCTTGAGCTAGAATTTAAAAGGTTTCATTTGAAGACCTTTGTGAATAGAGATAATTTTGATAGTAAAGGTTTCATTGCTCAATATGTGAAGAAGATGGTGCCTGATCAGCATGTTTCTCAGTTGGAGGATTATTCAGAGGGTTGCCATGATGACTTTGAAGTAAAGAAAAGGAATTGGTCCAGGTTAACCTTGAAACAAATTCATGACATGAAATTGCCATTGGATACTTCAGGTGTCACCACTGATGATGAAGATATACTTGATTCTAAGTTTATGAAGCGGGTACATAAGGAACCTCTTCCAGAGGTGGATTGGAGCAAAAAGATGGAGGATAGTATTCAGACACGCACCTTCAACATAATTCACAAGACAGAAAATTGTCTTAGGAGTTGTCGATTTCATCTGACACGAGCAACCAATTCAAGAAGCAAAAGTGGGAAGAGGTATACCGCAAGAAAAACTTCTATTTTAACTAACACTCCCAATTCTATTGCAGGAAAAAGGCAAGCAAAGATTAAAGAAGAGAAAATTGACACTGAGGCTGAACTTTCTATTGGGGGTCGGGTTACGAGGTCAAGGTCCAAGAATAGTTTTCAACTGCTGGCTCCTCATCTCATTCTTGATTTGGACGCAGAGGAAACACTGTGCAATATGGCATCCCCTATTTTTGATACACACAAGGTTTCAACTGGCGTAGATGCTGCCTTCCAGGATTCAGGGATGCTTGATATCCGGTCTCATGTAGACAGTGTCACACCGCCACCCTCAGCAAGATCTCCACGCATACCATCTAAGGAACTAACTCTGGCACCCAAGTGGTTGAGTGAATTAATTACTAGGAAAAGGAACATGGTACCTATTTTAGTATCAATGGAGGATGCTATGAGTAAATGTCTGGGAAAGTCCACGAAGCCCAAAAAGCTAAAAATGGAGGCTATGATTGGTTTCGATGAAAATACAAAGCATTAGACTATAGACATTGCTAAACATGCGGCCGACAAAGATGTTGTTATTGTTTCAGAAATAGACTATGCTATTGAACGAGTTTATTTGGAGGTCGAAACCAGAGCCGTGGATGTAAAACACCTAGAGACTTCAACCAAACAAATTATCTCTCGTACTTGGAAGGACGAAAAAGAAAAATTTAATGCAAATGGCTCAGTATATTTATGCACTTTAGAATAGCCCATTACCGTTGTCCCAAAGTTCAGGGCCATTTACCCCGAAATC
Source organism: Cryptomeria japonica (assembly GCF_030272615.1). Classification (NCBI taxonomy): domain Eukaryota; kingdom Viridiplantae; phylum Streptophyta; class Pinopsida; order Cupressales; family Cupressaceae; genus Cryptomeria; species Cryptomeria japonica. Next base: position 745,253,050 of record NC_081414.1, on the reverse strand, counting down.
ACCTGGTAATCAGAAATTCTTTGATGAAGTTTAGCGAAACAGGATGATTGTTGAGGTCTTCTCAGAATGTCTCACCTCGATCATGCATCAAGGGACCAATTACATAATGGATTTAGTCCAAATTTTTAAAGATGCTAATGCAGTCACCAAGAATTGGATTCTGATTTAATCTCGTGGCAAAAAGAGAAGGCTAAATGGGCAGTGATTTCAAAATAGATGCGCGACATTCAACATTATGGCCTGATGAATTTTCTTGCTGAAAGGCAAGTGTCAAGGTTAAATGAAGACGTAATGTTTATTTGCAAAGAGAGCATTGAGTGGTGTAATCATATTATTGAATAGGGCCATAATGAATCAGCCAGTTTGTGTGGTGAATTAAAAGCCTTAAGGATGACCATGCAGAAGGATCTTCGCTGCATGGATGTCCAATTGCTTAAAGAAGATAGCAAAACTCTGGAAGATACTGCAGAGATGATTAACGAGTTTAGCAGCCACATTAAACAAATCAAGGTGGAAAAATCCTTGGCCGTGGGAGATTTTACGAGGATTTCCAAAGTAGAATCAATGCTCACAGTTTGTCTTGATCACCTGGACTCACACAGGGACAAAGTGCAAATGGTAAAGAGAAAGAAGGAGCTCTGGAAGTAGAGAGTTATTCACATCAGTTTGCCACATGTAACTGTAATTTAGGAATTTTCGAAGGTGCATCAAGAGTGGAGTGCGGAAAGGGTGGTGATGGTGTCCGTCCAAAACACCAACCCGAGTGATCACACCGAGACGGAGCAGACGACATGACTAGCACTGCTAGCAGTTGTTTGCCAATGAGTCTAGTCCATTTAAATTTTGGTTATGCAATTAGGGTAGTTTTCTATTAACTCATTCGAGTTAATTTTACTTTGGTTTAATAACTATTGGTCTGGTGACCTATATATATGTTTCACAATGACTTTATTAAGGTTCACTAAGTTTTTGAAAAGACTATCTTTAAAATTGGCTAAACACTTTCTGTATGGAGAAAGGGATGATCATCAATGAATGAAAATCTTGTTAACAGTTATCTTTGATTTCAAATCTGTGTGTTTTATATTTGAATTTTGGTTTCTGTGAAAATTTGTTTCAAAGAAGGGGTTGTTATACTTTCTATATGTGCAGAAAGGCAAATTTCATCTTTAAGAGCTTTTCATTTTGTTTTAGTGTACATGTGAAGTATGTCAGCTTTATGTAAAGAGTTATATATGAATCATTGCTTGCATTCATTTTGTATTGACTGGTGGATGCAATTACCTTTTAGTGCTTTTTGGTGAAAAGCATTCTATTGATTGTGTGTAATTTGGAGCTGATTGAATATTTATTAGAGGCAGTTGTACCTTAATTCAGAGGTTAATCAATATAATGATTTTCCAATTGTTTGGTAGAAAATTTGTCTTTCTTTTCTCGGCCCATAATGCATAAAGATTAAACAAATAAAGGGAGACAAATCTGTTTACCAATAGATTTTTGGCGACTCTACTGGGGAGGGATAACAACAATTGATTCTAAAACAAGGTCGTCATTACAGTTATGCTTTGTTCTTCATAAATGGTATTGCCTCTTGAAGGGTTTTTTCCTATTTTACAACCAAATTTAAGTTGGGTACAAGAGGAGCAAAGTAACTACTAGGCCCAATATGGAAAGCTAATGTACTGAGAGGGGAGGGGTGAATCAGTACTCCAAAACTTTTCTTTAATAATAACCTTACTGTTATGCATAAACACAATAGTGCGGTAACATAAAATAAAGTTAAAACAAACAGATAACAATCATACATGATTCACTCCATAACACATATATTTTGGTTACACAGAAACTCTTGGTTAGAGAGAAAAACTGTGGTGGGGATGGCACCCACAACTTCACTACTACAATAATAAAGATTGCTCAATTAGAGCTACATTTAGCTATTTCTGATAGCTTACCCTGTTAGGAGTAGCAAGATCTGTTAGATCTACCTTGCTAAAGGATTTTACAACATTAATCTAAATGTTGCACCTGGTTAGAGGCTTTACAATTTATAGACTTGGTTAGAGTCTTTTACCCTGTTAAAGGTTTCTCTTTCAACTTCACAATATTACAATAAAATCATTACAAATATCTACAACTTTACATCTGAAATGTTATAGCAGATTCTATGTGCTCAGAATAAGATTACCTTGCTTATAGCATACCTCGGTAACCCATATTGTAACTCGATAAACCCTTCTGTTTACTTTGTTCTTTGACTATTCTCTGATAACCTTCTCGGTGACCTCTTTGTGTCTCTATAACAGTCTTCCTTCATACATACACTTTTTTTACTCTCTTCCCATGTTGTATAAATAGATCTCTTAAAGTGGTGATCTAATTCATTGCTTTGATCTTACAAACAAGATTCCTCGAATGAATAACTAAACAAAATATTTCATTGGTTAGATTGACCTTGCAATCATACACAATCTTCTAGTGCAATTTCCAATGTAATAATGGTTAGATGTGCCTCGATCTTGTAACACATTTTCATGTGCATGTCCAGGTTCAATGTATCTGGTAACACGTTTCACTCGATGAGTATCAACTCGGTGTGTTAACTTTACTGCTCAGTAACTGTAAAAAGATACTCAGTAAATAGCTCGGTGAATACTGCATTTTGTGACTGCTTTCTTTTGTAACCGACTAGACTGTTCATACCGACTTCTCTTTGTGTACCAACTGCATGATTCGGTAATGCTAACCGACTAGAATATATAGTATGATTTTGAATATAAAAACTAATGGAAATTTGATAAGTAGTAACAATCTCCCCTTTTGACATTAGTTGAGATGTTTGACAAAAACAACTTTCAAAGTCATAACTCAAAAATCTATATACTTTGCAAAATGACTATACTTGACAATATATACAATAGTCAATGAAATAGTATATGCAGATATACTCCCCTTATCATTATTCTATACACAACTCAAATTTTGCATGCTCAGTTTTGTTCTGTTCTTGTGTGCTCTGATTGCTCTGTATATTCTGCTCGGTATACTCCCCTTGTATACAATACTCAAAACTGTGTTACAAAAACTGTGTCACTCTCCAAATATAGTATTACTCCCCCTTTGTCTGGTATTACTCCCCCTATGTAGTATTATAGTATTACTCCCCCTTTTTGACAAACATCAAAAACTTAATTTCCATCCGGGGGCGATAACTGATCAAAAATAGATATATACTTGTTTCGACCGTTAGTGAGGGCGACTCAGAGTGAATCCTTTACACTTTCCATTAATGAATTTTGTGCTTGAATATCAGCTAATAGTGATATTAAGCCATCAAGAGTGCTTCCCTCTTGTGTAGTTGATAGGTGTGTAGCTCTGTTGATCTGTTCCTGTACTGATGAGAGATGAGGAAGGAATAATGTCTGAAGGGTCATTATATCCATCCTGATTTTATGCTCTTCATTTCTGAGTTCTAACTGTTGAGCCATGAGTTGTTGAAGCTTGGTATAAAAATCCTGAACTGAATTAGGCTCGGTGGTCAACTTAGTTGAGAGATCAGTGATCTCTTTCTCAATTGCATCAGTTTTATTCTTGATATCTTTAATGAATAAGGAAAATGTACAAAGTTTCTGAAATAAATAAAGAATATGCTTGAGTTGAGGGGACAACTCAGCAATGAATTTGATAAGCTTTACTTTTCCTATAGCTAGAGCTTTTTGTACCTCTTCAGTCATTTTTGTTGTAAGCTCTTTATCCTTTAGCTTGCTTAAGTACTTAGATGCATCAACTCCAGATATTTCTATTTGAGTAAGGAGTTCATCCAATTGAATATGGACCGCTGCATCGGTTGACACTATTGCTGAAGGTAGCATTTTTGTTAGTAGTGTCTTGACCTTCTGTAGTACTTTATTCTTCTTTTGAATAGCCAATTGTTTTTCCTGTTCGGCCTTTGCTTTGCATAGTTCACCAAAATTGGTAAGTACTTGCCCTTTTAATTTTGAGATATCCACATTGGGCAACACTATTGGTTTAGTCAAATCAATTATGAAACTATGCTTTCTCACCTTCTTCTCTTTTCCTTTGGTTGGTTGCACTAAGACAAGTGCTTGTGAGGCTTGCTGACCCTCGGTAGGTTGCTTGGTCGATGCAACACTTTGGTCGGTTCCTGTAGCCGTTGTAGTGTCCTTGGGTGTCTCGATGATAGGGGTCTCAGCTGTAACATTTACAGTGCTTGACGGTGCTTGAGACATCTGATCTTTGGTTGTATCTTCTGCTTCTTCAGACTTATGACCTTCAGTGCTTTTTTTTGTATCCTTAGGAGCTTCGGTTGAGATAGGTGGCTTCACCGGTGGATAAGGTTGAACTTGTTCTAAAACAGATTCACTAGATACAAGTTTTGCATAGGTAGTGCCTTCAATCATTTCCTGCTCCAGTGCTTCTTCATCCATAACATCATCATCAATTTGAATAGTGTCAGTTGGGTCTTGCTTGGTAGCATCAGGACCTTGCTCGGTGACATCAGGATCTTACACGATGACATCAAAAATTTCAACTTGAGATTGTTCACCGACATCCTTTAGTTTGAAGATTTCCTGCCACTTGGCTTTTGTCTCATTTTCCACATCAATGTATAGCCCATTCATCAATTTTAAGGCTCTTTGTTTGACAAGAAATTTAGAATTGTATGTGGTCAAATGCTCCTTGATTTCTGCTACAGACATATCAGGGAATAGATGGACTAGACTTCTTTCTCTTATTTGTCTCTCTGAGTCCATTGCATATTTCCATCTGTTATGAATGTGTAAGTATAATTCACTCGGAAGTGACTTTACTAGTTCTAATGGAGCTAGCCGAAACTTTAGAAGTGTGCAGATGATAGCTTCTTCAATTTGTCGCTTCTCATCATTATTCCTAGTCTCATACTTAACATATCTAAATCCTGCAAATCCACCATATTCTTTAAGATTGGCACAAAAAATTTCAACACTATGAATATTTACCTTTTTGCTTTTTACAATCTGAAATTTGTTCGCATCATTAGATTCTATATCACTAGACTCTTTTGCCAAAATGAGTCTCCGAGTAGATTTCTTATAGGTCTTGGTTACCTTGGGTACAGTAACACTCTTTTGTTTCTTACTCAGTGATGTAGCTGATGCTCTAGTGTTGGGTCTCTTTGTTGGTGGAGTCAGTAGGGCCTTTGAAATGTCCTGTTTCTTTCTTTTCAAAACTTTACCCTTAGGCAACTCAGTACTTAATGTTATTGCTGCCTCTTGAGCTTCTGATTCCTCTTCGGTAATGGAAAGATTGCCTTTGATAGGTGTAGAGGAGGATTCTTCTCCGAATTTTTCAGATAAAACCTTTATCATTTTTGTAGCTTTTCTTGTAGCCTTAGGTACTACAATGCTCATTTTTACTTTTTCCTTCACCTCTTCATATGTTCCATATCTTAGTTCGGTAGCATGCCTTGGCAATGATAGATAGGCATCAATTTGCTATTGTTTTATATCATAGTCAATCTCATAACCCATTGGTGGCAAAGATTGAGTCCTTGGTTCAACAGCATTCATATAACAATAATCAGTGTCTACCTCAAAACATATATCATCCTTATATTTTTCTACCAGCTGTGGTGGAATCTTGTACCTGTTGTGCATCTTCTCTTGAAATTTGCTAAAATAGTCATCCATGATATCATTAAAGTTATCTCCCAGTTTCTTGATAAAATCATTGATTTGATGGGTGATAGGTTGGTGTAGCTCCCAAACTACTTTACCAACTGAGGGGAAAGAACTTCTCAAAGTAGAAAAACATGCATACAAGAAGTGAACCAAACTTCAATGTATTTGTCGAGTTGTTCTTCTTTGGCTTCCTTATTATGTTTAGGTTCTCAAACAAGTTCTTCAGTAGCACTTCACATAAATCTACTTTCATTCCCTTCTTCACTATTTTGTAGGCCAAGTCAATTGCGGCACATGGTACACTTTTTTCCCTTGCATATTGGAAGAAACAGTAACCAATTACTCTAATTACAAACTTGAGTTCTGCATCAGTGACATTGTTCAATTTTAGTCCTCGGTAATCAGATTCTACTCCAGTTAGACTGATTAGCTCCTTTTGTGATATCATTTTCTATTCTCGTGCATGATCATAGATAGGATACCCGGTGATCACATGAATGATTTCCTTAGTGATTTTGAATGGTTTCTTCTCTAGCCACATAAAATCATCATGTACTCTGCTCAAGACAAACTTAACCCACTGGGGTTTGAACACACGGGGATAGGCTAGGGCTTCAGTTAATCCCTTGATTTTGATATGCTCGAATTTTGTATCCATTTTGCCATCAGTACAAATTTCATCATATGTGTCACTAATCTCAACATGACCGAGTTCCTCAACACGGCATTTGGTGAAGAATCTAACATCTTCAACTAACAAGACTGGATCCGCGATGAGTGAAAATGTAGTTTTGTCATTTGGTTCATAGGCGACTTCAAGAGTCAAAGAATATTTCAGCGAGGGCTTCTCCACATTTTTGACAACTAAGGGATCTTGGATCTTGGGCGCCATTGTAAGTTTTAGGTAAAACTTTGCAAACTAACCTTAGGGTTTACAAACGATTGATGCTTCACACTCGGTAGATAATAGCAATTTGACTAGATCGGAAACCAGCTTAACAGTGTGAATAGATTTGATGTAAATACCTTGAAATTCGCTCTAAATGAAGTTTGATCACCTTGATTCGCTCTGCTCTACTCTCTTGAAAACTTGGTGAATGAAAATGACAGCAAAAATACCTTTAAGTACTCAAAAATACCTTATCAGGCTTTGTGCAAGTTAGGTCAAAACATTAAATGCACTTGGTTCACCTTTTACTGATTTACTCATTTTTTTGTTTTAACTGAGTAACCAAATTTCCTTTATTAACTGACTTGATAGGCTTCCTGTATACACCGACTTGACAGGTTTCCTGTAAAGTACTTTTGATAGAATTTCAAACTGACTAATTGCATCTTAACTATGCAGATTTTGAATTTTGTACATAATAGAATAGGAATTGTTATGATTTAACCTTTAGAGAATGTAGTTCCTTCATACCTTTTCTAACTAATTTGGAATAGGTGCACCTAACTCGGTAGGTAAGGTGCTTTCTTCATCTGACATGATTTCCTTCTTTTTCCAAATCATCTTGAATTTTTCTTTTATCTCTTCAGTGTCTCTTCTAGGTTGATCTCTGCAATCTCCAGCTAAATGTCCAACTTTGTGACAATGAAAACATGCCATACTAGGATTTCTCCATGATCTTCGGTTGTTCATTCCAAACCTTATAAAACAATTGGCACTAATATGTCCATATCTTCCACAACATTCGCACCATATCCTTGTATTGTAATCCCATGGTACTACTGCATATTGTCGGTAAGGATCTGTGTGAGTTCGGTAACCTCTAGTGTTTTCTCGGTGTGGATACCTTATGTAGTTCTTTTGCTTAGACCAGCACTTCTCGGTATTGTCCATATCTATTGTAGTTTCTACAAAACCCTTTGAATTTTTCCTTCTGATAGTTGTTAACAGACTTTGTCCTACATTGATTAGATGTGTGACCATATTTATTGCAATTGTAACAATATCCATTGGACTTAGTGATATTCGGTTGCTTACCTTTTCTAATCTAGCATATGTTGGCAGTATGACCCTGATTTCCACAGTAGTAGCAAATAGGCTTCTTCCTTTTGATGTTATTCCTATTTCCAGCTTGCTTTGATGATTCTCCTCTCTTGGTAGTATGAATTCCTTTCTCGATTGAATCTTTTCCTTTGTAACTGAGTCCTGCATCTTTGTTGGGTCTTCTTGTATTCAGTTGCTCATCCAACATCTTTGATGCTTCATAACTCTTCTTCAATGTTTCTTTAGATTTTTTCTTTGTTTCAAGTTCACCAGTCAACCTTGATACTTCAAGTTTCAATGCTTGATTTTCATCATTCTTTAGAATTGCTTCATGATGAGCATAACCTAGTTGATCTATCATATTTTGTTGAATACCAGTTAGCCTTATGATTTCATCATTCTTATCAGATACTAAGACTTCAAGTTGTTGTTTCTCTCTTTGTAGATCTCTTGCTTTATCCTCAGCTATCCTTAATGCATCTAGATTTTCAGTCATCTGTGTACTGAAATGTTCATGTTCTCTTTTCATTGCTTTTAGTTGATCAACCAATGCTTTGTTCTTTTCTTTCAACATTCCAATCATTTCTTCAGTCTCTTCAGATATACTGTTCTCAGATGATGTCTCGATTTGTTCCACTAACTCTTGAGAATCCTGTAAGTCATTAGATAATCTTCTTCTTACTTTCAGAGATCTTTGCATTTGCCTTTGCATGTCTGCAATCACTTGATTTGCATGATCCATCTCTTCTTGTAGATATACAATCCTCCGAGATTGTTTATAGCCTTCCATTGATAAGATCTTTCTCTTTAGGTAGTTAAACCCTTTTCCAAGATCCAAGCTCTGATACCAATTGTTAGGCCCAATATGGAAAGCTAATGTACTGAGAGGGGAGGGGTGAATCAGTACTCCAAAACTTTTCTTTAATAATAACCTTACTGTTATGCATAAACACAATAGTGCGGTAACATAAAATAAAGTTAAAACAAACAGATAACAATCATACATGATTCACTCCATAACACATATATTTTGGTTACGCAGAAACTCTTGGTTAGAGAGAAAAACTGTGGTGGGGATGGCACCCACAACTTCACTACTGCAATAATAAAGATTGCTTGGTTAGAGCTACACTTAGCTATTTCTGATAGCTTACCCTGTTAGGAGTAACAAGACCTATTAGATCTACCTTGCTAAAGGATTTTACAACATTAATCTGAATGTTGCACCTAGTTAGAGGCCTTACAATTTATAGACTTGGTTAGAGTCTTTTACCCTGTTAAAGGTTTCTCTTTCAACTTCACAATATTACAATAAACTCATTACAAATATCTGCAACTTTACATCTAAAATGTTATAGCAAATTCTATGTGCTCGGAATAAGATTACCTTGCTTATAGCATACCTCGGTAACCCATATTGTAACTCGATAAACCCTTATGTTTACTCTGTTCTTCGACTGTTCTCTGATAACCTTATCGGTGACCTCTCTATGTCTCTGTAACAGTCTTCCTTCATACATACACTTTTTTTACTCTCTTCCCATGCTGTATAAATAGATCTCTTAAAATGGTGATCTAATTCATTGCTTTGATCTTACAAACAAGATTCCTCGAATGAATAACTAAACAAAATATTTCATTAGTTAGATTGACCTTGCAATCATACACAATCTTCTAGTGCAATTTCCAATGTAATAACGGTTAGATGTGCCTCGATCTTGTAACACGTTTTCATGTGCATGTCCAGGTTCAATGTATCTGGTAACATGTTTCACTCGGTGAATATCAACTCAGTGTGTTAACTTTACTGCTTGGTAGCCATAAAAAGATACTCGGTAAACAGCTCGGTGAATATTGCGTTCTGTGACTGCTTTCTTTTGTAACTGACTAGACTGTTCATACTGACTTCTCTTTGTGTACCGACTGCATGATTCAGTAATGCTAACCGACTAGAATATATAGTATGATTTTGAATATAAAAACTAATGGCAATTTGATAAATAGTAACAGTAACATTACCTCTAAGCTGGATACTCAAGCCTGGAGACATAGAAGAAGTCGAGCAGAATATGACAAAATAAGTGCTCTTCTTAGCAAAATTGAAAGACAAGCAGATCAGCCTATATTAGTCTTTGAAGGGGTAGTTGTACCTAGGTTTTTCTTTATTCACGTCCTTGATAATCAATTCCTGATTCCTAGATGTTTGTTACCTTGATTCTTCCACACTGGACTCCAGGCCTTATACTAGATCCCAAAGGAGGGGGGGAGTTTCTGATCCTGTCTTTGAAGAATTGCAAAATTTAACTTACCAACCTACCTTCTCATCTCAACGAAGGGCAAGAAGTAGACCTCCATCCTCATTACCATCATCACCTACATCTCCAGTTTTCCAAGCTTTTGTCTTGCACGGTGTTGCCTTACCAATTTCATTTAACCCTACTCCTCTTAATATCATACTCCCAATGGTGGCCAATAACCTATGGGGGGTAGCTGTAGGCCCATTGAATTTAGGTTTGAACCTTAATCCCTTGCCAAAAGCTGCTAGAGATCATTTACCTAAATTTAGCAGGGATGGGATGGTCACTGTAGATGAGGACCTGAATTCTTTCAGTGTAGCCTGTGGAGTAATAGCGGTTCAACATGAAGATGTGGCTATCAGGTTGTTTATCCAGACATTGACAGGAGTGGTGGCTGATTGGTTTTATCACTTGCCGAATAGTGTGATAATGACCTGGCAGGATTTGAAGCTAGATTTAAGGTAGCTGAAGACGAATACTCCCTCCTAGCTCAGTTATCCTAGTTGAAAATGGAGCTTCCTGAATCCATGAGGGACTTCGTAGAGAGATTTGATAAGATCCTACATAAGATTCTAGTTAACCAAAAACCTTCAGATGATAATCTCAAATGTTTTTTAATTAATTTTATGCCCTCTAAAATAAGTTTCTTGATTCATAGGCAAAGGGTTGTAGATTTGAATGCCGCTAAAACTCTCGCAGTTGAATTAGAGGATGATTTGATCACTACGAGCAAATGGAAAAGAGAAGTACAAACATCTAATGCCCAACCAACTACTTCCTCAGATCCTATTATCCAACGGTTAATGAATGATGTAATTGCCCTAAAGAGGCAAACTCCTAAAGCAAGTACTTCCTATTCCCAACCATATCAAGACATTCCTAGGAGATATCCTAATCAACAGGGAGGAGGTGGAGGAAGACAATTACAACTACCCCCTGTACAGCAAAGACTTTCTATTGAACCACCACCCCTCAAGGTAAACTCTTGTGTGTTTCATTTAACTGATGAACATGATGGTTCTTCGTGTCCAGAGATGGTTCGTTTTTCCCAAACGATCAGTAAAGGAGAAACAATCTTACAAGCTGATGAAGGAAGTTCCCAAAGTATGCCTGGCGACTTTGTAATTCATTATATGGAATATGTCTCTGACTTGAAAAGGGGAGGAAACATGTTGGTCTCTTTGGAAGATTCCTCATATGCAATTCTTACAAGAACTCAACAAAATTTGAAATCTCAAGATGTTGTAACACCCATCCACAACACTGTGAAAGGAAAGGAAATTTTGACCCGTCATGGAGGTATATCAAAAGTTGTTCAAGAGGTTGCTTCTTTGAGTTCTAATTCTTTTACTAACCCTTTTGATATCATTGAATTTTGTAAGACATCTTGTGTTCAGATTACTCTGGCTGAGTATTTGAAATTAAACCCAAAGGAGCTAGATAGATTGGTTGAATTTGTCAAAGGGAATGATGTCCATGCTTTAGCAAGTGAAACTCAAACACCCATGAGTATTGATTCTCAAGCACACGATAATGTCAGTCCTGCTTTAGTAATCCCTGAAAGCTCATCAGAGACTATCCCTCTACAAGTCAATTTGCTTGAACCCAATTTTGAAAATAAACCAGAACCTTTCTACATGTCCTTATATATTAATGGGCACAAGTTGAGTAATTGTATAATAGATTTAGGAGCATCTGATAATGTCATGCCCTCAGCCATAGCAAAAGCTTTAGGTTTAACCCTAATAAAGACCTTTGGCAAATGTTACTCCATGGACTCCAAGCAGGTTCCTTTATTAGGGCAAATTAAGGATGCGTAGGTCGCTTTAGTAGCACACCCTGCCAAGAGAATCAAATTGAAAATCTTGGTGGCTGACATCCCTGCTAGTTATGGTATGTTGTTGAGTCATACCTTTTGCAAAGAAATGGGAGGGGAAATTAGGATGGATTGGTCTCAAGCAATGATCACAGTTGGAAAACAGAGAGTCCTTTTGCACCCTAAAACGAAGGCTAAGTACACAGTTTTTCCCTCAGATGATCCGAAAGCTCAAATTTCGTATCAAGATTGTGGCTTTGGTAATTACATGATATCGACTGATCCTCAAGATGAGAGTATGTTAATGGATTCAGGTATGTCTGATGAACTCTGGTCTATGGAATTTGATTGGAGTTTTTCATCTTCTGGATCAGGGGTCGGGGTCATATTAATACCTCCCCACAAAAAGGTCATTCCTTATTCTTTTAAATTGGAATTCCAAAACATGAATAATACGGTCGAATATAAGGCCTTGTTATTAGGTCTGGCTGAAGCGAGGAGATTGCAAATCAAAAAGTTGAAGGTGAGAGGTGACGCTGAACTTATTGTTAAACAAGTGAGGGGCCTATTTGCTGTCAAAAATGAGAGATTGAGACATTATAGGAATCGTGTTTGGGATAAGATAGAAGCCTTCGATGCTTTTTCAATTGAGGTTGTTCCTAGGGAGTTTAACTCAAAGGTTGATTCTTTGGCGGTATCTGCAGCCTTACTGGTACCACACCTAGATTTCACAACTGACACTTACAGGGTTGAAATAGTTTATAGACCCAGTGTGCCTGATAATTCTGAATCCTGGCAGGTGTTTAAAAATGATAAACAGATTTAGAACTTTCTACAATGTGCTGACATTTTACATCCTTGTTTTATGAGGGGTCGGAGATGAGTTGTAAAGAGTTTTCTCCCAATACACTTGAAGAACTACATGATGGAATGTTACAGTTAAAAGGAAATAAAATCCCAAAGGGTTTAGTTTCTCTTGAACACCTTTTCGACAGGAAAGATGGATATGTTAAACAAAAGGAAAAAGAACCCCCGATAATTCAAAACTCTAGTGAGTATGAGAAAATTAACATTGGTACCAATGAAGATCCTAGATTTGTTAATCTGGGAAAATATTGTTCTGTAGAGGAGAAAAGGAAGTTTGTCAATTTGTTGGCTGAGTTTAAAGATGTTTTTGCATGGAGTTACGATGATTTGAAGAATTTCAAGGATGGTAAGTTCCAACATCAAATTCCTTTGAAACCAGGTGCCAATCCTTTTCGGCAGAAATTAAGAAATTTTAATCCAAAGGTAGCAGAAGCAATTTTTCATGAGGTTGACAAAATGTTGAAGGCCTGAATTATTTATCCTCTGCATCACTCTACCTAGATTGCAAACATAGTTCTTGTTTGGAAGAAAAACGATGAGATACGAATTTGTGTTGATTTCAGAAACTTAAACCAAGCAAGTTTGAAAGACAATTACCCCCTGCCTGCAATGGATCATATTTTACAAACTGTTTCAGGGTCTGATATGATGTCCATGCTGGATGGATTCTCTGGGTATAATCAAATTAGTGTTGCGGAGCAGGATCAACACAAGATAACCTTTATAACCCCCTGGGGTACCTTTGCATATAACATAATGCCTTTTGGGTTGATTAATGTAGGGGCAACGTTTCAAAGTGCGATGGATCTTTCTTTCGGACATTTAAGGGATAAGATTATTGTGGTGTATTTAGATGATTTAATTGTTTTCTCCAAAAAAAGGAAGCATCATGTGCGGGATTTGAGAAAAGTTCTAGTGAGATGTAGGGAGCATGGGGTATCATTAAACCCTAAAAAGTTTGTTTTTGGTGTCATGGAAGGAAAACTTTTGGGGCATATCGTTTCATAGGAGGGGGTAAAGGTTGATCCACAGAGGGTAAAAGCAATATAGCAGCTCAGTCTTCCCTCAAATAGAAATGGAGTAAGGTCCTTCTTTGGATAGGTGAACTTCCTAAGGCGTTTTATTCCTAATTTTGTTGAAACTAATAAATACATTCTGAATATGATGAGTGAAAAGGTAGCCTTTAAGTGGAATGAAGCTGGCAGAAAGGTTTTTGAAGAGATTAAAAGGGAAATCATGCATGCGCCTACCCTAGTAAATCCAGACTTTAATAAGGACTTTATTATTTATTGTTATGCATCTGAGCATACCATGTCTGGGATTTTGGTACAAAAGGGTGAGGATAATGAAGAGGTGCCAATTTCTTTCATGAGTACTACCCTGAAGAAGCATGAGTTAAAATACTCATAGATAGAGAAGTAGGCCTATGTGGTGGTAAAAGTTGTAAAGCAATTCAGGTATTACATACTTCATTCACATGTGATTGTTTTTGTTCCCAATTCTATAGTAAAAGTTGTTTTAACTCAACAGGATGTTGGCATCAACAATAGAGCATCTTGGGTCTTCAAGATTCAAGAATTCAATTTGGATATCAAGCCCACTAAACTGGTTAGAGGACAAGGCCTCTGTAGATTGATAGCGGAGAATGAGTTTAAAGAAGAGGACAACTTACCTTTAACCTTGTTCGTCGATCATCAGGATTCTTGGTTCACCAATGTGGCGTATTATCTTACGTATGGAGACTGCCCAGGTCATGTTTCTCCTAGGGAAAAAAGAAATTTAAGGTTGAAAGCTGCAAAGTACGTCATCTCTAATAACATATTGTACAAGAAAGGCTTAGATGGCACTTTCCTTCGATGTGTGGATAAACCGCACCAAGAAGCTCTATTGAAAACTTTTCATAATGAAGCATGCGGGGGTCATTTCTCTTCTATGGTTACTGCATATAAAATCTTGAGGAATTGTTACTACTAGTCGGGAATGTTCAAGGATGCATATGCCTAGGTGGTGAGGTGTGAGAAGTGCAAGTTGTTTACAGGTAAACCCTAGTTAGCCGCCTTGCCTTTGAGACCCGTGGTAATTGAAGAACCGTTTAAACAGTGGGGATTAGATTTCATTGGTCCTTTGAACCCCATTTCCAGTGTGAGGCACACTCACATATTAACAGCAACGGATTATTTCACTAAGTGGGTGGAAGTTATCCCTGTAAAAAAAACCACTTCAGAGATTGTGTGTACGTTCCTTAAGGATAATATTCTTGTCAGGTTTGGAGTCCCTCAAAAAATAGTCACAGATAATGCATCAAATTTCTCTTCATCTGAGTTAAGCTTATTTTTCTATGATCACGAAATTTCTTGGGCAAACGCCTCTAATTATTATCTACGGGGTAATGTTCAGGCAGAATAAAGTAACAAGAATTTGATCAACAACATGAGAAAGTTGGTCAGTGAGAATTTCAGGGATTGGCATAAGAAGTTGCATGAAGCACTATGGGCAGATCGAACTTCACCAAAATGGGCCATAGGAATGTCACCATTTGAGCTAGTATATGGTATTAGTGCACAACTCTCTCTTCCTTTAGAATTAGCAACTTCTAAACTGTAGACAGTGATAGAAGATGCATTTTTTCAGAGCTCTCTTGAAAAATGAATTATGTACTTAACCAAGATTGAAGAAGAAAGGGAAAAGCTGGTTGACAAGATTACAGAACATCAGATGAGGGTTTAAAAAGATTTTTGATCAAAAAGCAAGGCCTAGAAAGTTCATGAAAGGGGACCAGGTGTTATTATGGGATAAAAGGAGAAAGCCGAAAAGTGCTCATGGCAAATTTGAGTCGCTATGGAAGGGGCCTTATGTAATTCACGAGGTAAAGGGACCCAATTCTTTTAAACTTGCTTACCAGGATGGTTTTGAACTACCCCTGACTTATAATGGGGAGGACTAAAAATTATATCAATTGTAAGCAGGCATCCCCTGTCAGTTTGTACATACATTTTTGTTGTGTTAGTCTAGGTGTGTCGGTTTTTGTTGTGAGTCGAACCTTGGAGTAAATTGTTTTCCAAAACCAGAGATTTTGAGATTCATTGCTTGGTACTTTACAAGTTCTAGTCCCCATGCAGAGCCACTGTTAGGCCCATAGAGAAATTTCCATTCCATGTGTGTCCTTGTTTGAAGTAATGTATGTCTAATCCGTTGGTCAAGTCATTTCCTTAACCTTCCTCATGTAACTCGGCCATTGTTAAGTTTCACTGCATTGAACTTGAACCTTTTGGTTCAAGGTTCAAAGTTCAATGGGCATTGTTTTGAATGTCTTGTTCTTCCGCGCAGTTTTAAGTTTTTGCTAGTCCTTGTCGACATTTTGCATTCTTTGAACCTTGAATTTGAACCTTTTAGGTTCAAGGTTCAAGGTTCAAGATTTGTCATGTTAATGTTGTGTCGTGATTATTTCACAAAGTTCAGAGTTTGATGTATAGGCTTCTTGGAAGATATGTGACTTGCCATGAGGTGACAGCATGGACTTTTAGGATATGATAAATGGCCGCAGAGGGGAGGAATATTATTTCTTCAATGATTTGAAATCTATCATTTATAGCAAGTATGTGTGAAGATCCATAGTGTCAGAAGTAAAGTGACTTAGCATTTAAAGCATGCTCCAGCGCAATCATTTCAAAGTAAGGTCACACAAACGAAGAGTAATGAAGACAGTTTTTGGTAATGATGGGTAAGATTTTCTCGGCTTTAAGACTAAGTAGTTGTCACGTCGAGATTATCATTTTCTTTGGAAATTTTTGAGAAGAATTTTTTGGAGCGGGAGAAATAGACTATGATAGGGATTTGCAGATGTCAGAGGAAGGTATTTTCAACAAATTTCTCAATTGTTGCAGTTTGCTTTAAAAGATCTAGGTATTTTGTTAGTTGTTTGTTTCCATTTTCTCTTTCCTTCTTTTCCTGGGGTAATTGGGGAAAATCATGAGCTAAGCATGAGGCCTACTTTGCCCAAATTAATGAACTCATCTTCCCTTGTAAGCTCTTTATTGGAACTAGGTGACACAGCATTAGTTCAATTGGATTTAGATGTTTTTCTAGAAAGAGTAAGGCACCCAGCCATAGATCCTATGATGAGAGATATTGCACAGAGCGGATTATTAGAAGCAGCCGCATTTCCCACAGCTGCTACTTGCCCTGAATTAGTTTTAGAATGTATCAATCATTATGACAAGGGTAATAGATGCATAAGGAAAAGCAATGGTGAGGTTTTGTTATCCATTGATAGACAGACAGTAATGGTAGCCATGGGTATCCCACACCAGGAACCCTATGAAGATTGGATGGTTGGGAAATCCTATGGAATTTTCTCTGAGAAAAAGCAGTATTACAGAACTGTTATTGCACGGAATTGGCTTCTAAGATTCAAAAAAGGAGGCTCAAGGTTGTCGAGACCTCTAACCCGCGAGCATTTAATTCCCGCAATTCGAGACTTGGTAATATTGTTAAGAAAAGTAAAGGGTAATTCCCACTCTTTCTTTTGGGAGGACTGGATGTATTTCTTCATCCAGGTCACTCTAGATAAAAATCAGTTCATCAACTAGGGAATTGTTATCGCAGAAAGGTTACACGAAGGTTTGAGTAATTATCTTGGAATGCCTAACTTTTATATGTCTTACTACCTATTATATATGATTGCCTATGTTGCAAAGGATTATGGTGAAGACTTTGACACAAATGGGATTTTCCCCATTGATTTAGGCCATTACAGCTATAGGTCTGTCTCTGATGCATTGAATCTTGAGCTAGAATTTAAAAGGTTTCATTTGAAGACCTTTGTGAATAGAGATAATTTTGATAGTAAAGGTTTCATTGCTCAATATGTGAAGAAGATGGTGCTTGATCAGCATGTTCCTCAGTTGGAGGATTATTCAGAGGGTTGCCAAGATGAATTGAAGTAAGGAAAAGGAGTTGGTCCAGGTTAACCTTGAAACAAATTCATGACATGAAATTGCCATTGGATACTTCAGGTGTCACCACTGATGATGAAGATATACTTGATTCTGATTTTATGAAGCGAGTACATAAGGAACCTCTTCCACAAGTGGATTGGAGCAAAAAGATGGAGGATAGTATTCACACACGCACCTTCAACGTAATTCGCAGGACAGAAAATTGGCTTAGGAGTTGCCGATTTCATCCGACATGAGCAACCAATTCAAGAAGCAAAAGTGGGAAGAGGAATACCGCAAGCAAAACTTCTATTTTAACTAACAATCCCATTTTTGTTGCAGGAAAAAGGCAAGCAAAGATTAAAGAAGAGAAAATTGACACTAAGGCTGAACTTTCTATTGGGGGTCGGGTTACGAGGTCAAGGTCCAAGAAGAGTTTTCAGCTATCGGCCCCTCATCTCATTCTTGATTTGGACGCAGAGGAAACACTGTGCAATATGGCATCCCCTGTTTCTGATACAGACAAGGTTTGAACTGGTGTAGATTCTGCCTTCCAGGATTCAGGGACGCTTGATATCTAGACTCATGTAGACAGTGTCACATCGCCACCCTCAGTAGGATCTCCACCCATACCATATAAGGAACTGATTTTGTTACCCAAATGGTTGAGTGAATCAATTACCAGGAAAAGGAACGTGGTCCCTATTTCTGTATCAATGGAGGATGTTGTGAGTAAATGTCTAGGAAAGTCCACGAAACCCAAAAAGCTGAAAAT
Organism: Cryptomeria japonica; assembly: GCF_030272615.1. NCBI lineage: Eukaryota > Viridiplantae > Streptophyta > Pinopsida > Cupressales > Cupressaceae > Cryptomeria > Cryptomeria japonica. Next base: position 745,234,687 of record NC_081414.1, on the reverse strand, counting down.
GGAGGCTATGATTGGTTTCGATGAAAATACAAAGCATTGGACTATAGACATTGCTAAACACGCGGCCAACAAAGATGTTGTTACTATTTCAGAAGCAGACTATGCTATTGAACGAGTTGATTTGGGGGTCAAAACTAGAGCCGTGGATGTGAAACACCTAGAGACTTCAACCAAACGAATTATCTCTCGTACTTGGAAGGACAAAAGAGACAAGGTTGAGTTAAAGCAGAATTTAATGCAAATGGCTCAATATATTGATGCACTTTAGAACAACCCATTACCATTCTCCCAAAGTTCAGGGCCATTTACCCTAAAATCACCTGGTAATCAGAAATTCTTTGATGAAGTTCAACGAAACAGGATGATCGCTGAGGTCTTCTCAGAATGGCTCACCTCGATCATGCATCAAGGGACCAATTACATAATGGATTTAGTCCAAATTTTTAAAGATGCTAATGCAGTCACCAAAGAATTGGATTCTGATTTAATCTTGTGGCAAAAAGAGAAGCTAAATGGGCAGTGATTTCAAAATAGAAGCACAACATTCAGCGTTATGGCCTGATGAATTTTCTTGCTGAAAATCAAGTGCCAGGGTTAAATGAAGATGTAATGTTTATTTGCAAAGAGAGCATTGAGTGGCGTAATCAGATTATTGAACAAGGCCATAGTGAATCAGCCAGTTTGCATGTTGAATTAATAGCCTTAAGGACGACCATGCAGAAGGATCTCCACTGCGTGGATGTCCAATTTCTTAAAGAAGATAGCCAAACTCTGGAAGATACTACAGAGATGATTAACCAGTTTAGCAGCCACATTAAACAAATCAAGGTGGAAAAATCCTTGTCCGTGGGAGATTTTATGAGGATTTCCAAAGTAGAATCAATGCTCACAGTTTGTCTTGATCACCTGGACTCACATAGGGACAAAGTGCAGATGGTAAAGAGAAAGAAGGAGCTCTGGAAGCATAGAGTTATTCACTTCAGTTTGCCACATGTAACTGTAATTCAATAATTTTTGAAGGTGCATCAAGAGTGGAGTGCGAAAAAAGCGGTGATGGTGTTCGTCCAAAACACCAACCCAAGCGATCACACCGAGACGGAGCAGACGACATGACTAGCACTATTAACAGTTGTTTGCCAGTGAGTCTAGTCCATTTAAATTTCAATTATGTAGTTAGGGTAGTTTTCTATTAACTCATTCAAGTTAATTTTACTTTGGTTTAAAAACTATTGGTCTGGAAACCTATATATATGTTTCGCAATGACTTTATTGAGGTTCACTAAGTTTTTGAAAAGACTATCTTTAAAATTGGTTAAACGCTTTCTCTATGTAGAACGTGGATGATCATCAATGAATGAAAATCTTGTTAACAGTTATCTTCGATCTCAAATCTATGTGTTTGATATTTGAAGTTTGGTTTCTATGAAAATCTGTTTCAAAGAAGGGGTTGTTATACTTTCTATATGTGCAGAAAACTATTGGCAAATTTCATCTTTAAGAGCTTTTCATTTTGTTTTAGTGTACATGTGAAGTCTGTCGGCTTTATGTAAAGAGTTATATATGAATCAATGCTTGCATTCATTTTGTATTGACTGGTGGATGCAATTACCTTTTAGTGCTTTCTGGTGAAAAAAATTCTATTGATTGTGTGTAATTTGGAGCTGATTGAATATTTATTAGAGGGAGTTGTACCTTAATTCAGAGGTTAATCAATATAATTATTTTCCAACTGCTTGGTAGAAAATTTGTTTGTCTTTTCTCGACCCATAACACATAAAGATTAAACAAATAAAGGGAGACAAATCTATTTACCAACACTGTTCTCCAGAAGTTGTGGTATATTTCATAGCCGTTTGTGATATTCTATGTTAAACCTATCTTTAGGTCAGGATATGGTTTGTGGAAGGTTATTTGATGTGTTATGGGTCTCATCTAAGCGTGTGGAGATCTGGATTAGAGTTATTTGCATTGAATAGTTTGTTTTGAGAGTTAATGGTTTATATGGAAACGTGTGTCAGTATGCTATTAGTTGTGTTCCAGTGATTGTAGATCAGTGGATTAATTTTTTGGAAGATTTGTTTTGGTCCCCTCTTTCTCCTAGAGTGGATCAGCGTGTGTGTGTTTGGTATGGAAGGTATATTTTTGTTTCAAGTTGACTTGATTCAAGCTTTGATGATCTATCTTGTACATAAAGAATGTTGTGTGTGTAGAGAGTATGTGTGGAAAAGAGAGGAAGTGTGTGATGTGAAGATAGTCAAAGCAATTTGGTAAAGAGAAGAGAGGAAGAGTTGTGATTGGATGATATACGAGCTATTTGAGACTATGTTAGAGGTATGAGATAGAGTGTTGACAGTTGAGGTCTAAGTTGTGTGAGTTGGTGTTGATCACTTGATGTATAGTTCAAGGAAAGCTTCTATTGGCAATTGACACTCATCTAGGCTCACGGTGTTGTCATTGGTGGCAACACACGTCATTTTGGGTTGGATACTTATCTGGTGTCCTCCAGTATTCAAGGATCGACATCCAACATTTAAGGAAATCGTCATATTGGAGAGCAAGGGAAACCAGCAAACTAGGAACCGGTATTTGGAGGCCAACATAGGACATTGATCTGGCAAAGGTTAAAGCGAAAATGGTCATAATTAATAATGTTTATATTTTATTTTGAGCTGACATGTATTTATCTTTTATAATATGATTGTAAGCCAAAATAAGGCATTCATGTATGAAAGGGTATATAAGTAAGTCTATTAGGTCATTTTGAGAAATGGATGATATTGGATTTTATGCAATTGTATGAGCAAGATCTTGATCAATAGTATGCAAATATAAAGATCTGTAGTCGGTCTTAGTTGTTTGTCAAGGAGATTGGGAAGCAAATTAGGTTACCTATAAGGAAGGTTTTAGTATTTGATATTTTTGTTACTTAATGTAAGTACAGATTCAATAGCCAACAAGATGAGAGGGGGGGGTGAATCATACAAACTTAATCTTCCATAAAAACATCAGATTCAACCTCGGTAACATATACTTCAGTAATATAACCAAAACTACTAAACATGCAAACTCAAAAGCATATAAACATCATAAACCTCATAACACCAGATTTAACGTGGAAACCCAAATAGGGAAAAACCACTGTGGGATTTTGGACCCACTAAGAAATATACTCATCTAGAGTATGCACGGTTAAAAGCAAATCATGTTAAAGATTACAAACACATTGCTAGAAGTGACCCGGTTAAGGGATTTCCCTCAAATCTATTAGGAGCTTCACCTTGTTAGAAGTGACCTTGTTAAAGGATTTCAAACACTCAATCAGAATGTCACCTTGCTAGAGGGTTTTACAAATAAGACTGTTAAGTCCACTCGGTTAAGAGATTTTCTGTCACTTTCACAAAATAATAGTAATAAAAATCTATCTGCAACTTCACATCTAAAATGCTAAAGCAGATTCTTATTTGCTCAATACAATCTAGACATAGAACTAATCTTGTCCATCTGTTGGGCTTCTATACTCTGTTATTCAAATAGGTCTTCAAGCTTCAGTGCTCGGTAATCACTATGTAGCATCCCTGTGCATACATTTGCCCGCATACATTATTTATCAATAGTTCCCTATTTATAAACAATTTGCCAACCGCTTAATCTCCTTGATCACATTTCTCATGATCAATCATAGCCATCAGATCTTCAAACTTTGACCAGGTTCAATGTATCCTTTGATTTGAAAATGTTTTACCTTGCCTTGGAACTTGCATACATTTCTTGGAACTTGTGCTAGGGTATTCTGGTTCAATCTAAGCTGTAGATCTTCATGCCAATTTTCCTTTTCCATAGATTCATTAACAAACTTTATGCACAACATACCAATCATTTAATCAGTTCCAGCTCATCAGCTTCCTTCATTAAATAACGCATGTAACCATTTAATGTATTCTGTTACGGCTTGATTACAACTCGGTAAATACTAAACTTCACTCGGTAGACATTCTGCCTTCATTAACTGATAGCGATAACCTTAGGGCTTATGGACTAGGTTCCTTAGGGTTTACCGACAAGGTTCTTTAGGGTAACATAGTATAGTATTATCCTTACAATTTACAACATATGTATGATGTTAAAACAATCTAAACATCATGATCTCATCATTGTTTGACTCGGTAATAGTTGCCCATTGAATACCTTATTCATCCCCTTATTCATCATATTCTTTCTATGTCTTTTACCGACATCTTTATACTCATCAAATCATACTTCTCAAGATATGGCAACATCATACTGAATTAGAAAATCAATTTCTTGACATCAATGACAAAATAATAATATTATGACAGTAAACATCCTTACTCAGTTATATCCATAATCATCAACAACCTTCTCAATATCCTTATTGAAATGCCAACAATCTCCCATTGTCTATTATAATGCCAAATGCCAACAGTATTAATTGGTACAATCAGTGCTTAAATCGGAACTCATCCAGCATATCAGATGTACACTCAGAGTTCATATTTTTTATTGTAATTCAGTATTTGTATCTGTAGTTAGTTGAATTCTACAAAAGATGCGTTGAGATATGAAAAGGAATTCATCCTTACTCTGCAAGAGAGGTTGTCATCTGCACAAGCCAAAAGGAAAGAACTCTTATTAAATCAGGATGATGAAGAGAAGAATGCTCTAAAGGAACTATGTCAAATTTTGAGTCAAGAAAATGGTGTCATGAAGAATTAAATGCAAGCCCTAACCATGAGGATGTCCAAGGATATTGAATACCGAAAGAAGAATGAAGAAAATCTTTCCAAATCTCTAAAAAATAGATCTAAAGAATGCATTTGGTTGGCACATCAGAATGATATATTGAGAACTGAATTGGTGCAACCTCAAAACAATGAGCAAGAGTTGAAGAGAATGGTAACAATCCTAAGAAGTCATTTGGATGCTACACATGAGTACAAAGAAAAGTTCAAGGTCAGTTTTGCAAAGCTTGATGAATTACTGAAGAATCAAAGGGACAGCGGAGACAATAGAGGTCTTGGATTTGAGCATGGAGAAATCTCTGGTACTAGAAATCAGGATGATACATCTAGTCAAAAGAACAATCAGAAAAATCCACCAGATAATCGGAATCAAAGGTCACTGGTAAGACAACCCAATGCACATAAATTTAATGGTAGATGTTTTGTTTGCAATAAGTTTGGTCATATGGAAAGTCAATGTAGAAATAGAGTCAATCATAACAATAATTCAGGCACCGAACAATGTTTCAATTGAAAAAAGTATGGTCATAGGCCAACAGATTGTAGAATGAATGTAAAATTTCATGCATGTGGAAAGTTTAGGCATATGTCTAATCAATGTAGGTCAAGGAATGATCAAGGTTACAACAAGGCAATTCAGAAGAACAATGTCACTTGTTATACATGCAACAAAGTAGGACACATTGCTAAATTTTGCAGAAGCAAGAACCTATCAGCAGGAAATGACAAATCCAATGAGAAGGGAAAACAAAAGGTTGATGAAATCTGGAAGGAGAATGAGAAGAAATGGACTAGAAAGTCTGAGGATCAACCAGCATAATCAATTACCCCAGATGTTCATCCAACATAGCAGAATGTTCACACACTAGCAGGAAACTCATCTGATAACTAAGGCATTAGCCTTAGGGGGAGGCAAATTGGTGACATATCTTGCATTACCCCTGGTAGTGGTCTAAAAGAATGTTTCAGAAATTGGAGAAGTCGGTCTAAAGGTTTACCGATTCAGATATGATGGATCTTGAATCCCGTATGATATGCTAGAAAGAATTTATGTCAATGAGGAATTAGGGTTACGTAGGTTAAAAGGAAAATAGTAACTCATTTTTTACCACCAAGGATTCAGAGTGAGTCAAAGCGAGTTAAAGGTGATTCAGAGTGATCCTGAGCATTTCCAAGCGAATTCAGGTGCATTCAGAGTGAATTTTCAAGAGCTTTTCACCAACAAAGTCTTTAAGGTATTAGGCACAAGCAAGTGATTCTAATGGTGGGAAGAGTAAATGAAAAAGTCAAAGAGACCCATGAGGCATGGGTAAAATTATTTGTTGATAATCCTGATTTGTTTGCATCACCAGAAGTTCCTCCTAAGTCTGAAATTTTAGACATCCCCGTTGATGCTAAGGGCAAAGGAAAATAAGGTGAAGACCCACCGGTTTTGGATAAGAAAATAACTAAGGATATTCCTCCCATAATTACAAATATACAGGATGTAGAGGAAAATAATTTGGCAGATAATTTTGAGGACAATTCTCCTTTGGTTATTGATGTAGATACAATTGAGATTCATGATATAGGGTGAACAAAAGAAATAACTGGACCAAGTGGCGAAGCCACCGATGCCAAGGAGCAGGAAAAGGAAAAAGGAGAAGAGCATATTGAAGTATGGATACCAACACAATCACCGATTGTAGGTCCCTCATTGTTGGCACTTGACACATCTAGTCAAGTGGGCTTTAGTCATTTTGAGAAGAAGAATATTGAACAATTGAGTAGTTTTGAATTGATGATGGTTGCAGCTCAGAAGGTAATGAAGGAAGAATCTGAGGATAGACAAGTAATTGAACAAGCCATTCCATTTTTATAGCAGCTTGCACCAGAATGCAAGATCAGTCAAGTAGCTAGCCCTTTTGGAAAGCTAAAGGGTTTGATAGATCACATTGCCAAGGAGTTCAAAACTCTACAACAAGTGTCAAACCAACAGTTGGTTGAGAGGTATAATGCAGCTAGGAAGGTAACTTGTGATAACATGATCACATCTGATAAGGTTAAATTGACATAAGAGTTGAAAAGGATTGATGAAGCCCTTCATCAATGCAGCAGTATATACCAGCCTTGCACTAACACTAGAAAAATAACAGAAGACTTGGAAGTTAGAATAAAGGTGGCTAAGGACAGGATTGAGCAACTTGTAAATAATTTTGATGGTACTCAATCATTGACCAGCACTATTGATGGTCAAATTTTTCTTTTTGAATCAGAAATTTCAACTTTGGAGAAGGATAAGGCCAAGTTAATCCAGCAAGCCAGAGAATTGAGAGGTTTGGTCAATCCCCTACTTAACACTTTATTGCTTCATAAAAGGGAATGTATGGAATAGATGAGTAAGCCCACACCGGTCACATTAATAGGAGAATAATTGCATGCCTACATACTTAATGGGTTTGTATCAATTTTGGGAACATTGAAAACTAGATGGGATACTTACTTGGAATTTTTGAAGAGTGCTTACCCTAATATATTCAAGTACATCGAGATCCGGTCAACACTAATTTTAATTTCATTCATTTCTTATTATTTACCCTGGCTTTACCATTGTTATCAAAGGTAGAGAGGTTGGATGTGAAAATGTTAATCCAAGGGACATAAGAAGTAACATATAGCTCAAGGGGAGCAGCTTTCTGAGATCAGTTTTTGGAAGAGTTTGGACAGGAACCGGAACAACAATTCAATGATTCATTTTTCACATGAGTGTTGCCATCAATGCCAAAGGGGGAGATTGTTGGCAATTAACACTCATCCGAGCTCATGGTGTTGTCAATAATAGAAACAAACATCATTTTGGGTTGGATACTTATCCGGTATCCTCTGGTATTCAAGGATCAACATCTGACATTTAAGGAAACCATCATATTGGAGAGAAAGTGAAACCAGCAAACTAGGAATCGGTATTTGGAGGCCGACATAGGAGATTGATCTTGCAAAGGTTAAAGCAGAAATAGTCATAATTATTAATGTTTATATTTTTATTTTGAGCTGACGTGTATTTATCTTTTTTAATATGATTGTAAGCCGACATAAGGCATTCATGTATGAAAGGGTATATAAGTAAGTCTATTAGGTCATTTCAGGAAATAGACGATATAGGATTTTATGCAATTGTATGAGAAAGATCTTGATTGATAGTATGTGAATGTAAAAATATATAGTCAGTCTTGGTTGTTTGTCAAGGAGATTGGGAAGCAAATTAGGTTACCCGTAAGGAAGGTTTTACTATTAACCGGTACAGTTAGTTCTTAAACCAAAACTCATCTAGCATATCAGATGCACACTTAGAGTTCATATTTTTTATTGTAATTCAGTATTTTGTATCTGTAGTCAGTGAGGCTCATTTATGATGAGAAGTGCACTCTAGGCAGTGTGCCTTCTTCCATGTGAAGGCCCCCTTATATGTAATATATATTCAAATAGCCAGTGGATAGATATTGTGGGTCACAAATCCCACAGTGGTTTTTCCTCTTTGAGGTTTTCCACGTATAATTTAGTGGTGTTATGGTGTTGATCTTTGTGGTTGTTTTGTTCTTCATTATATTTTGTTTATGTGCCTACCGGTTGTTAATTGGAAAAGTATCTAAAAATTCTTATCTACTAGTAGAACACTGATTCACACCCCCCCCCCCCCCTCATAGTGTTCTTGGATTCCAATAGCTTCATGATCAGGAGATCCTTCTTTTCAAATTATTTGTGCATATTTCCCTATTGCAATTAGCTTCAAGTTTGCAAATCCTCTTTTTGTATCTTTCCCCAAGAGAAGTTAGCCTTGGTTTTTAATTCTAGAGAAATGAGCTCATTCATTGTAATCTGACATATATAGTGGATATATTTTGTGGGCAAGTGCTCACTATGGTTTTTCCTTGTTTGGATTTTCCACGTAGAAATATTAGTGTTCATGTGTTGTATTTGTGTTGATTAATTATTTATGTGTTGCATTAATTTGTGTTCAAGGCTAATTCACCCCCCCCTCTCAGTCTTGCCTTGGGTTCAACAATTGTTATTAGTGTTAGATTCCTTTTAAATAAGCTTAACCACTTGAGGTAGATTCGGCATGGTGCAAGACGTGCATTACAAGGTTTAGATCTTTGATGGTACAAACTTTCCATATTGGAAGGAAAGAATGGAATCACATTTGGAGACATTGCATAATGGAATATGGGAAATCATTCAGACCGGATATACACCTTCGTGGGGTGGCCCTCATACATGGGATTAGATAAAGTTAAAGGAGACTAATGTAGAGGCCAAAGCTATAATTTTTAGTTGTATAAGTGATTCACTATTTAGAAGAGTAAAGGGATTGAAAGAATTTAAAACCATGTGGAACAATCTATGTTTGGCATTTGAATGAGATTCAAAGACAAAACAAGCTAGGATGATGAATCTAAAGAAGTATGAATATTTGAGAATGATTGAAGATGAAGGTGTTGAGAACTATATTCATAGAGTTACTAATCTTTTTTATGGCATTAGAGTTGTCGATGGACATTTGGATGAATGTAATGTTGTTCAGTAGATCTTGCTAACCCTACCAAAATCCTACAAATCAACAAGGTGTTTTATACAAGAAAGCAATGAGTTAAGTATACCATTGATCATCTTACTGGTACCTTAGCAGCCTTTGAAATTTCAAAAATGAAGGGAAAAGAGAAAAGAAAGATGTGGCATTTAATATTTTGAGACATGACGATCCAAATACAATGGAGATTTGGATGAAGTTGAAGCAAACTTTATGAGAAGATTGCAACGAGGTGCTAGAAAGTACAAAGGTAAGTTACCTCTAAATTTTTTTTCTTGTGGTAGAATTGGACATTATGATTCTCACTGCACTTATAGGGAAGATTATAAGAGGCCGGATGATAATGAGAACAAAAATAGAACTAGGAAACACAACTTTAACAAAAGAGAGAAAAAGGGCTAATCTTCTATAGAGGAACATACATCTGAAGATAAAATTGATGATGACTCAAATGAAGAATCTTTGTTAAATCAGTAATTGAAGAAAAGGAGAGTTCTTTGGAGAAACCGAACGAGGAGAAGACAGTCAAGACTACATTACATGCTAAGAATACATGGATCATTGGCTCTAGATACTCAAATCATATGACTGGTGATAAAGATGAGTTTATTATTCTCAAGAAATATGATGGTGGATCGATGAAATTTTTGAGAGAAGATTTTGTATCTATTTGAGGTATTGGAAGTGTTTCTATTGATGGTAAGCATAAAACTAATTATGTTTATTATCTTGAAGGATTAAGACATAGTTTGTTAAGTGTTAGTCAAATATGTAGAAAAGGCTATGAAGTTTTGTTCAATAGTACCAAATGTGTGATAAAAAAGGAGAAGACTAATAAAAGGGTTGCAAAAGGAGTTAAAACAAGTGGAAATGTATATTACATCAAGGATGAGAGAGAAAGAAAATATTTTTTGGCCTATACTGAAACCAGTGTTGAGATTGTTCCAGAAATTACAAAGAAGACAAGTGGTCTAGAAAAAAACAAGGAGAAGGAAACAAATGAAGAAGAAGAAGAGGAGGAGGAAGACTCAGCAAAATTTCTTGCTAAGTATGTTCAAAAGCATCATTCAAAAAACTAGATAATTGGAAACAAGACAAAAGGTGTTCAAACAAGAAGGAAGATTGCAAAAGCTTAAGAACAAGCCAATTATTGTTGTCTATCAATGACTGATCTGAAGACTTATGAGGAAGAAAGTAAAGATGAAAGTTGGGTAAAACCAATGGAAGAAGAACTAAATCAGATACAGAAGAACAAGACTTGGGAGTTTACCTAGATCAGTGGACAAAAATGTGATAGGAACTAAATGGGTACTTAGGAACAAGCTAAATGAGCAAGGACAGGTTGTAATGATTAAATAAAGACTAGTATGTAAAGGATACTCTTAGATGGAAGACATAAATTTTGAACAAAATTTTTCTCTGGTAGCAAGGATGGAAGCTATACGTATGTTTCTTGAATTTTCTACTTACAAGAACTTTAGAGTTTATCAAATGGATGTCAAATCAACATTTTTGAATGGAGATCTAGAAGAAGTATACATTGACAAACCAGATGGATTCAGACTAACAAAAGATCAGGATATGGTGTGTAGACTGAAGAAAGCATTATATGGACTCAAACAGGAACTTGGAGCCTGGTATGCTAGATTAGACAAGTATTTGTTTCGATGGAACTTCAAGAAAGGTACAACAGATAGTAACCTTTATTTCGAGATTGATGAAGATAAGTTGTTAATTTTTATAGTTTATGTTGATGATATTATATTTGGAGGAAATGATAGCCTATATAAAGAATTTTCTAAAGAGATGCAGAAAGAATTCGAGATGTCAATGATTGATGATGAGTTTCCAAAGGTTGAATAGACATACACATCGATGATTGGTGGATTGTTATATGTGATGTCAAAAAATGGGATTGGGTAGTTTAGGATCTAGCCCCACTTTCCTCCACACATTGGAATATGAAAGCTCCTAAAGAGATGATTCACTTTTACCACTTCTTGTGAGAGAGAGAGGGTCAAAGATTATATTTAGGGTTTTCATTCCTTTGTTGCAAGTGAAGAGGAGATGTAAAAAATATGATGCAATGATCAGCTATTCTAGGAGATGAACAAGGAAACAAGTATAAACTGAAAATGCAGAAACTAACTAAATTGAAACTAAGAAATTTAGCACAAAGTAGGGAGGGGAATTTTGAAGTGTACTTGGCACCAAAATTGGGGCTGACTGAGTAGGACCAAGGCACCACGCCTTGGTCCTTGATGAAATAGAGGGTTGAACTTCTAGATTTGGATTTTGAGAGTCTAAAATGCTTATCTACCAAAAATGATACAAAATAGGGAGGACCAAGGCGCCATGCCCTAGTCCTTGGAAACTAGGATCCAACTTTGAGTCTGAGTCTGGACTTGTGTGTTTCGTCGATCCCAAAAAAGTTGCACTCATCATATTTTTGTACATGCACCTGCACCTGCAACTTGAAAAAATGGTGTCTAGGCGACTATATATGGTTTTGCCTTAGTCAAAACACTTGTTTTGGTGATTTTCGCCTCCACAAATAGCCAATAATTTATTGAAAATGTGTGTGCAAGAATCTTGTGTGTATGCAAGATCCTAAATGAACAAGAAAGTAGATCTAGAATTATAGCCTATACTTTGGAGAGCAAACCCTAAATGATTGTAAATGTAAATGTAAATGCTTCAAATCAAAAATACAATAATTGATCTAAAGGATGATTGTAAATATGAAAATGAATGTTATGAAGTTCATACAGATATAGAAATAACATGAAACCATACCAATCCCTAAGGGAGAGGTACAAGCTAATCAGCAGTCGGTGACCTATTATTCTTTAATGTCTTCAAAGTTCCAATTGATGTTGAAGATGATTGATGTAGACTTTAAAAATGCTTGATTTGCTGATTGCAGACTCCACATAACCTATACTTTCACTTCATAAGAGGCCTCTTCAATTTCTTGTAGATGGATCCTTCAAATGAGAAAAGGAAAGGATATATGTATGAAACCCTAACTTTGTTTTGAGTCATAGGTTGACCTAGAAATGATATTTTTCACCAATTTATTGGATTTAAACATTAAAAAATACCAAAGCATGCTCCCAAAATTCGAGAAGAAAAAGTCAAGACCGAGTAGCTAGCTACCTGGTCCAACCATTTTTTTGCCAAATATTCGGGGAAGTAAGATATTGTGATTTTAGAGCTAATTCCAAGAGTATGTGAAAATTCAAGACGTCTAGATATGCGAAATCGGGTCTTGCAGGTCAAAATAGGACATAATTAGGGCTTTTGATGAAATAATTAATTGGAAGATAAAATAAAAAGGGGCACAGTTAGGGTAAAGGGCCCAATTTTGTGATGTGTAGAGTGATAAAAGAAGACTTTAGATTTAATTAAATGCTTAAAAGAAATTTCAAATGCAAGATGCAAACACACTAAGGTGGGTGATAACCTAAGTGTGGAATTGTACCACCCAATTAAGGGTGTACAATTTACAGTGCTACACTATATTTGACTATGTCCAGACCAGTTATCATGCAGGTTGTTTGTCTAGTAGCTAGGCTTTAGGCAAATCTAAAGGTGACACATGAACAACCTAAGAAAATAATTTTTAGATATTTGAAAGGTATTGTGGATTTTGGACTCTGGTACAAAAAAGGTGGAGATTTTATGTTGAAATATTATACTAATGCAGATTGGGTTGGAATTGTTCATGATCAAAAGAGTACTAGTGGTGGTGCTTTCTTTTTAGGAGATAGATTGGTCTCCCAATTCAGTAAGAAATGGGATTCAATTTCCCTATCTACTTCTGAAACAGAGTATATTGTAGCAAGATCTTGTTGTTCTCAAGTAATATGGATAAGATAGACTCTTAAAGACATAAAGGTAACATATGATAAAGCAATTCCTATTATGTGTGACAATACAAGTGCAATAAACATTTCAAATAATTAGGTTATGCATTCAAGAACAAAGCATATTTCAATCAAATATCACTACTTAAGGGAGAAGTTTGTTGAGAAGAAAGTCCGATTGGAATATATTTCTACAGAGGAATATGTTGCAAATATTTTCACTAAGACATTGGCAAAGGATACATTTGAGTTTCTTCTAGAGAAGCTTAGGGTTATTGCCCCTCCTTCTAGCTAGGTGCATTATGGAGGTGCATCTTTCCAAGGAGAGCTTTCATGCCTTTTAATTTCCTGGATTGATGTTGTGGCTACACATAGGGGGGAGAAGTGGAGGATGTAGTATTTTTGTGTCCTTTGTCTTATTTTGTAAAGGGGGAGAGATTGAGAAATTTTGGGAGATATTGAGTAGTTTTGGGAGAGATAGTTGTATGGGATATATAGATCATTTTTTGCAGTGTTTCAAATAGAGTAGTATTATTTTGCAGGTTGATTTTAGTCAAGTGTTTCCATCAATGAAAAAGGGGAGATTTTTGGAAGTATGTGTTGTTGTGGTTGTTATTGATGTCAAACTTGTTGTTCTGCATAGTTGTTGGTCCATAAAGTCTCTAGTGTAGAGATATATTGTTGTGTTGGTGTTGCAGTTGTTCTATTGGTTGTTTTGAAAGTGTCCAGATCTAGAATGTGTTGCTGATGTTGTTTGATATTGTTTTCTTCTTTGGTTATGTTTTTGGTATCATGGATGTGATAGTTTTGTGGTCCAAAAATATCTTTGTGTTCTCCAAAAGTTAAGGTATATTTCATAGCTGGTTGTGATATTCTATGATAAAGCTATCTTTGGGTTTGGATATCAATTATGGAAGGTTATTTGATGTGTTATGTGTCTCATTGAAGCATGTGGAGATCATAATTAGATTTATTTGCATTGGATAATTTGTTTTGAGTGTCAGTGGTTTATATAGACACGTTGCATGTCAGTATGCTATTAGTTATGTTTCAGTGATTGGCGCAGATCAGAAGATTGATCTTTCAAAGATGTGTTTTGGTCCCCTCTTTCTCTTATAGTGGATCAATGTGTTTTTTTTTGGTCCAAAAGGTATATTTTTGTTTTAGGCCAACTTGATTCAAGCTTTGATGATCTATCTTGTATATATATAAAGAATGTTGTGTGTAGAGAGTATGCCTGGAATTGAGAGAAAGTATGCGATGTGAAGATAGTCAAAGAAATTCAGTGAAGAGAAGAGAAGAAGAGTTGTGATTGAATGAGATGTGATTTGTTTGACACTGTGGTAGAGGTATGAAACAAGGTGTTGACAGTTGAGATCAGAGTTGTGTGAGTTGATGTTGGTCACTTGATTTAGATTTTGAAGGAACACAATAGGTCAGTGAGAGGGGGGTGAATCAGTGAATCTTTAAATACTTTTAATCTAAGTGTACAAATACTAAAGATGAACATCAAATAATAACACACACAAATCAAATCACAAGATAAAATATTTATAGGAAAACTTAATATGGGAAAAACCTCAATGAGAATAGTTGTTGGATTCTACTACTCCAATCCAGCCTCACGATAAAATCACTTATTACAATATGTTTGGGGCACAAACCCAAGGAGAAACAACCTTTGATATTTTTGAGCACCAACCCCTAAATTTTGAGCACCTACCCCTCCTATGAGCACCCACTCAGAGAATAGAATAAAGAAAAAATTGCAACTACAAGTTGAAGACCTTGTTATAAATGACATTTTGTAACACGTCATGTTTTCTACACCTGGGAATGATTTTTCTCTTTCCTACTCATAGTCTTTGTCCCTTTCTCTCCAGTCTCTTCTTATAGTCCCTTCTCTCTTCCTTTTGATCTTGTTTTATCTCTGCACCTAGCTTTATGATCCATGCCCTGTATAGTCTTCTTTCTTTGCCTTACTCTTCATGTAAGACCACCTATGTTTCCTGCCTCGGCGTTCAATCCTTTGAGCTCTCCTCTTTGCTCTCAAACTTTGTATTCTTCTCTCTCTGCTTTTTGGTCTTAGTTTTCTGCTCTAAAATATTTTATGTGTTGTATATTTCTTGAGTTGCACACCTACTCACCACTGTGTTTTGTGCACCTACTAAAGTTGCTTTTGTATGCCCTATTTCTCTTCAGTTCTGCATTTTTTGTTTCTCTTCCCTTCTCTACTTCTTTGCATACCTACAACTCATACTCTCTATTTCTCATATTTTCCACCTCTTTTCAACATCACCCTCTTAACTCATCCACTAAGTACACTTAGTGGTTATCAGCATACTCTACAGATTTTCCCTCCAAAAAGATATTTAGAAAATCTTCTCGAGCCCCTATATCTTCCTTGTCTCCTCTCATCTTCAATTCGCTAGCTACCCGCATTAATTATCCCCTATCTTCTCATTCACAATCAACCTCTGTGAACTAGAATAGACTTATTCACAAGACCCATTTTGGAAATCTTCCAAACAGTCCTCTGTCAATATTGATTACATTTTTATTTGCTATTCAGACTAGGAAGATCTTCTTTAATATGTACCTGCACTCATATACATAGACCTGTCATCAAATCTTTGTCCACCTAACCATCATAAATCACTCAACAACAACATGGATGGTGGGACCCATCAAGATATCCTCATGCTCACAAATGGTCTGTATGTAGCAAGCATCCATGATGGACTCGCGAGTGAAGTGATGAACTGGCAATGACGTGGTGGCAAACAAAGTGTGTTTTCTACTCCCCTTGTCATGAATTCATAGCCACTGTATTTAACACAGGACCAATTGACCTGCAAAACAACGTAGAACATTCTTCTTTCTCTTCACGATGAAACACGATGTGTTGTCTGCATCTCTTTTCACTGTTTCTCATCAACCTTGGTCAACGGAGTTTGTTGAGTTGTGAAACAACAAAGCACATTCTTCTTTGTCTTCAGTGTGGTGATAAACATGATGTTTTGTCTACATCTCTTTTTGCGATTTCGCAGTATCTTTGGTCAACACAGTCTGTTGACCCACAAAATAGCAATAACCCTTTCTTCTACATTTTCACTTTGGCGATAAACATAACATGTTGTCAACTTCCCTTGTTGTAGTTTCACAGACGCCTTGGTCAGTGCAAAGTGTTGACCTACGAGACTGTGATAACTCTCTTATCTTTGTCTTGTCTCTGGTGATAAACATGATGTGTTCTCTCTTGTTTTCTACAGAGCCATAGAAGGCTTGTCACAATTTCGTAGTCGGGTTGGATGGGAATTGTTCTTCTCTTGCAAAATTGGGAAAACCTATGACGACCTCCTTTGCTTCATGTTGTGGTATCACAATCAAGTTAGTTTGCGAAATGGAAATAAATGTGAAACAATGACAAACTTGCCTCCTCCACAATGTGGTAAACACTATTTGATCTAATGTGGTAAAAACAATGTGTTTTGTGATCATTGTTATACCTTTCTGAGTCAAGCCAATTCGCCCAATCATACTCCATCCTTATTCATCTTGCTTTTATTGTTCTCATTGTTCTTTGCTCAACCTGTGCCAACAAAAAACAATACCAATTCTATCATTTTGACCTTGGGGCAATCATCATCATGCATATGCATCTCTACCTAGGACATCACTTCAATTGTTGATAACATGGTGTGTTTATTGTACAACAACACACAACACCTTTTATCCCCTACTTCATGTAAGACACTCATTATCTCGCATCTATTTCACATGCAACACATATTTTGTTGACATCAAGGACAATATAATACCAACAATCTCCCCCTTTGGCATTGATGTCAACATCGCTCAGCTTCTCCCCCTTTGACAGTAATGGCAATTGGCAGGGCAACCAACTGCTAGCCTCACTTAATTGTGCATCTTCTCCTGCATTGACCTTCTTCTCTTAGTTGAAGACACATGTCACTCCCCTTGTAACAACAACACAAAACATGTGGTTGATAACACGATGTGACATCAACCACATCTTATCTTCTCCTATACCTACACATCTGCAACACTTGCTATCATTTTTCTAAGCTTGTTCAACAATATTCTCCCCTTAAGAACCATAATAGTTATGCTTCATCACCTTTGGAGGAAACACATAAGTTCAAGGATGTATAATGTGAAGCTATGAGCTCCCCCTAAACCACATGCATCTGAAACCACTTAAGTGTTGAAGGATAAAGGAGGGACAACCCCTAGCTTGAATCTGAGGTACTCAAATATATCTTTAGGCAATGGTTTAGTAAAAATATCTGCTATTTGCTCCCTTGTGCTGGCATATTCCACTTTTACTTCTTTTTTGCTACCTTTTTCCCTCAAAAAGTGATATTTAATAGCTATATGCTTAGTCCTTGAATGCATAAAATGATTCTTGGAAATATTTATTCCACTTGAGTTATGACACATAATAGATATAGGGTCTAAAAATTCTACCAAAACGTCTTTGAGTGAACATTTGTTTCATCCATAGTACATGTGAACAACATGTAGTAGCTACAATATATTCAACCTTTGTAGTAGACAAAGAAATTGATTCTTGCTTATTGTTGTGCCAAGAGACCAATCGGTTACCAAGGAAGTAAGATCCACCATTGGTTCTCTTCCTATCATCCATACAACCTATCCAATCAGCATCATTATAGGCTTGCAAAGTGAAATCTCCATTCCTAGGATACCATAGGCCATACTCAAGTGTTCTTTACAGATACTTAAATATTCTTCTCACTGCATTGACATGTGGCTGCTTTGGAGAAACTTGGAATCTTGCAACCATGCACACTTCTTGAAATATATCTGGTCTAGAAGTTGATAGATACAATAGGCTTGGACAATCATGGATTTATATAAAGTCTGATCCACGCTAGGTGACTCATCATCTTTACTAAGTTTGCATCCTATCACCATTGGTGTACAAACTAGCTTGCTATCTTCCATTTGAAACTTCTTTAATATATCCTTATCATATTTAGTTTAAGAAATGAATATGCCCTTATTTAGTTGTGATATTTTCAAACCAAGAAAATATAATAGCTCTCCAAGCAGTGACATCTCAAACTCGGATTGCATTTAATCAACAAATTCTTTGCATAGGGCATCCTCATTACCTAGCAAATATGATGTCATGAATATATACCACAACTATGATCATGAGATTTCCATTTGTCTTTATGTACAAGTTACTATCAACACACCCTTTCTTGAAACCTTGTTGATGTAAATATTTATTCAACCTAGAACACCATGCTCTAGGTGCTTGTTTTAAACCATACAATTCTTTCCTCGACCTGCAAACAAAGTTCTCGTGTTCATGAAACTGAAACCCCTTTGACTTCTCTATGTACACTTCCTCTTCAAGATTTCCATTTAGGAATACAGATTTGACATCAATTTGGTATACTTTATACCCCTTATAAGCTGAAAAATATCAAAAACATCCTAATGGCTTCAATTCTTGCAACTAGTGAAAATATCTCCTCAAAATCTATTCCTCCAACTTTAGAGTATCCCTTGCATACTATCATTGCCTTATTACTTTGCCTTCTTCATTCATTTTGTTCCTATAAACCCATTTAGTCCCAATGACATTTTTATCATCTGGCCTAGGAACTAACTCCCATGTCTTGTTCTTTTCAATTTGTTGTAGCTCTTCTTCCATTGCATTCATCTATTTTTCACTTTTGTTGGCCTAATTGAAATTTTTTGGTTCCATCTCAATCATGAGGCAAAAATTTAATTGTTCATTGTTTGCAACATGCTTCCTTCTTGTTTGTACATCTCCATCCTTGCTACTTATAATTTGATATTCGGGATGGTACTTTTGCACATTCTTACTTGGAGCTTTGCTAGGTGCTTCTTCTTGTTCACTTTCAGATTGTTCTTCATCTTCAATGTATGGTTCTTCAATTTGATTTACCATGTTATGTTTTCCTTTGTGTAAATCCCCAACTCTGACATTAATACTCTCAACTACTCTATTTAATCTTTTATTGAAGCATTTGTAAGCCTTATTGTGAGTAGAGTACCTCAAGAATATACCTTCATCACATCTTGACTCAAAGCTGCCCAAGCCATCCTCATATCTTTTGATAAAACACTTACTACCAAACACTTTTAAATACTTAACTGATGGTTTCCTATCATACCATAACTCATAAGGTGTCATTATGTTGTTCACTTTTAGTCAAACTCTATTTAAGGTGTATACATCTTTGTGAACTACCTCTTTCCAATAAACAACAGGAAGATTTGTTTCATTTAACATTTTTCTTGCTATTTCCTTGATTGTCCTATTTTTCTTTTCCACAACACCATTTTGTTGTGGTGTTCTAGGGGCTGAATATTGTCTTCTGATTCCATGTCTTTCACAATATTCTTCAAATTCATTTGATGTAAATTCACCTCCATGGTCTGATCTCAGAAATTTCATTTTATAACCACTTTCTTTTTCAACCAATCTTCTGAAGATTTTGAATCTTTCAAATACTTGTGACTTGTCTTGCAAGAAGGTGACCCATGTCATTCTTGAAAAATCATCTATGAGCAGCATAAAGTATTGATCACCATTGAGTGCTCTTTTCCTAGTAGGACCACACAAGTCAGTATGTACAAGCTCTAAAGGCCTTGTAGTTGAGTACTAATTTGTCTTGAAACTCACCTTAGTTTGCTTAAAAAGTTCTTATTGGTTTGATAATCTGAGGTATGTGCCTAAAATACCCACTCTTGCTCACCTTAACAAGATTATCAAAATTAATTTGACCTAATCTTCTATGCCACAACCAACTCTTATCAACTTGTCCCATCATGCATTATGATTCAAAACATTCTTTTAAATTGTAGACATTTCCATCAGTCCTTTTTTCTTCTGCAACCAATTGACCGTTACTTTCCTTTTTGATTTCACATCCTTTTGAGTCAAATGTAAACTTTTATCCCTTGTCACACATTTGACTTACAGTCAGCATGTTTTGTTTTAGACCTTCCACATAATATACATCATGAGATTTTAATTTTCCATCTATGCTTAGTGTACCCTTGCCTTTTATTTTAATTGAAGAGTTGTATCCAAACCTTATTGAGCCTCCATTCCAATCTTCAAGCTTAATGAACTTTTTATTGTTACTAATCATGTGGTTGGAGCAACCACTATCTAAAACCCATAAGTTCTTTCTTTCTGCATGTAGGGCAGTTTGGACAATCAAACTTGACTCATTTTTGTCCTCCTTTTTCATCCAAACTTGTTTTGTTTCTTTCTTCTTCTCTACTATTACATTCTGATCTGATTTTGACTTTGGTTCCAAAGGTGACATTTTCTTCTTTTGTTTAGCTGCTCTAAGTTTAAAATGATTTTCTATATGACCTAAGTTTTGACAATGATAACATTTAACATTCCTATTGAATGATGAACTTGGGAAATTGTTATAGGACAGAGACACTTTTCTCCTACACTCATAACTTCTATGACTAACACCATTGCAATTATAACAAATGATATCAACACTTCTAAGAGCAACAAAAGGATTCCTACTTTCATAACTAGGAGGAGACCTACGCATAAGCTTACAATCAGCAATTCTATGACCATAAGTATTACATTTATAGCAGCAGTCATGGAATTGCGGTACATACCAATTATTGTTGAATGTGTTTCTCATTGATCTCCTTGAAGTAGCATAACTTGATCTTCTTGAATTCTTCCTTGTGTCCTTGACCTTTGTGAAGCCTCCATCATCTACCTTGGCTTTTCCTTTTGGATCATGTTTGTTCTTTGTACCAATAGCATATGTCTTCCTCTCAGTGGGTTTGATGATTGTTAAAGTTTGTTTATTTCCATTTTCACTTGATGAGGTGAAGTGTATTTCTTTACTGGTTGATTTTTCACCTTTAGAGCATTAACCAACACCAAATCCAACACCTTTGTGTCTTTGGATTACTTTTGTTTGTTTAACATTTTATCCAATGCATCAGTACTACCCTCATACTTGATTCTCACCTTGAGTTCATCTTTGCACTTTTTAAGTTCCTTTCTGAGATTCACAATTTCTTCCTCCATATTTTGATACTCCTCCTTATCATCTAAATCTGATTTACTTACCTCATACATTCTCTTAGCTTCATCTAATTGTGTTTCAGATCTGAAATGTTTTTATCAGAATCCTCAAGGCATTTGTTAAATTTGTCTTGTTCTTTATCAGTAGTATACTTAACCTTTTTTTATTCTTTCCTCACTTTTCTAAGTTCTTCAAGTGCACTCACAAGTTCACCTTCAAGATCTACCTCAACTTCAACTTCCTCTTCCACATCATCAACAACATTTTCATCATGCAACTCTCCTTGTGTCATAAAGAGATTGACTTCTCTTTCATCCTCACTACAACATTCATCAAACTCACTTTCTTCATCAATGGCATCATCTTCAATGGTGTAAGATGATTCTTCCTTCTAAAATTCCTTCTCCTTGGTTTGTAGGATTTCTTCATCTTTTCTTTACCAAGGGTCTTCATATTGTGCTTCTCATCATCTCCCTTTTCTTCATATGGATATTTAGAAGCAAAGTTTCCTATCTTACCACAATTGAAACATTTCAAAGGGAGCTTACCTTTGTATTTCCTGAACCCTTTTTGAGCTTCCTTGCAAAATTTGTTATAGAAGCATCATAATCATCTTCCTCCACATTGACAACTTCTTCTTTTCCTTTCTTTGCAGTATTGAGATCAACTTCTCTCTTTGAGGTTTCACTACCAATTGTCATCTCATAAGCTGATAGGGAGCCAAATAATTCATCCATGAAGAAATCTTTTAGCTCTTTAGCTTCTTCTATTGTAGAGACCTTTGTGTCATACCTAGTGGTTAATGATCTCAGAACCTTCTGTCGGAGCCAATGAACACTGAGAGGGGGTGAATCATTGTTCTACAATTCACAAATTTATTAAATTGATCCTTAAACCACCAAATGCATAAGAATGAAAGTAAAGTGCAAAAACATAAACCAATCAACCATAAAACCATAACACAAGAATTTTTTACGTGGAAACCTGGAACTTAGGGAAAAACCATGGTGGGACTGAGACCCACAATATTATTATACTTTGATCAGGAGTATGATAATATTGCAAAAAGGGAATGCACTTGGATTCAGGCACACTGCTTGGAGCTCACTCCTCAAATACAAAAGAGGGATACAACCCTGGAGGACTCACTATCCTACAAATAAGTTACAAAAGCAATAACAATAATTGGACTGATATATAGTATCTAAAAATGCCAAAAAGCAGTTTCATTTAAGCACAATCTGATTGTCTTCTTCTGTTCTACTTATGTACTTTGTTATGTTGCACAGTCATATACCGAAGCACCAAATCTTCATACTAATACTCATTCTCTCATCACACATCAAAATTCACACATCTACCATTCCAAAATAGTCATACAATTCGCTCTTATATATCTGCACTGCCAAAATAGATCTCCAATATGTCGGCTTCGTAATATTGCAAAATATGAAACGTGTACCAACAAGTCGGCTCAGTTCGTCCACAAATTCATATGTGGATTTAAACAAGATGATAACAATCTTCTCATGTGTCGGTACAATTACCTCAAACTCAACAACAACCACCAAAATCATCCCAAAGATTCTGGATCACACTTTACATCACTTAACATCAAAATGACTATGTTCTACTTGAATTACCGAAAACCAAACCTTCAATCTCACTCATGAATCAACACTGGATACTATAATTACAAAATACGTTGCCTTGAACCTTGAATCATTTTCCTATTACCACAACCAAATTTATGCAACCAAAATCAAGATTTATACAATGTACTCATACTCTGTTGGATACTGTATTCCACCTTCCATACTTATGCCTAATGAATAATACAACTTCTGGTAAATCAAATCTATGTATAACGGATATGATTTCTAGTTGATTTGCCATCAATGACAACTCCTAAACATCTCTCATGCATCAATCTGCATCTCTCTTGCCAACAACCTCCCCCTTTGGCAATGATAGCAAGACTGTGAAAAATGACACTATACACTCAAGACTGCAAAATTCCAAAAATCAAACTCAAAAATCTCCAAGACTCAAAAAGCTCCCCCTGAGAATATACACCATTTTTCACTTCTCTCTCTCCCCCTTTGACAACAATGCCAAAGATAGGAATCAAACAAAATTTATGTACAGGGGTATACACAGTTACTTACAAAATTTTGAAGATATCAGCAAAAATTATCTTCAAGGACTGTACGTGATCATCCCACCCTTTCTTCAAATTCTCCAAAATATTGGTCAGAGCACTAAACAAGTAAGCATGCACCTCTGCTCATGTACATTCTACTGGAACACTCTTATTAAGATCATTCATTGCATCTTCCATACTACTGATCAATGTATCTAGTCAGGGAGTGATAAGGCTTCTTAATTCTCCCACCCTGCCTAAAATTATGTCATTCTCTTGATTTAAGCTCTTTAACTTATCAAGTATACCCATAACATGAGCTTCAAAATTGCTAGCAGAGATTGATTGAGGTGCATAGGATTGAGATATGCTAGCTAACTACCCTTCACACTCTTTTATTTTCTTGTCAATTTCAATAGTAAACTTAGGCAGAATTAGACATGACTTATATATTTGATCACCTTCATCTAATGCATTGGCTATCATCTTCAAATTGTCCTTAATCTCATAGCATTAAATTGAGTCAAAACCTTAGCATTTCCGCTCTCTCCAAAGACACAAAATGAGATTATACTACATTAAACATGCTTCTAAGCCTATCAGAAGCAATATCACCCAAATCATGCTTAAAAGATGGCAAAATTTTCTCCAATACATTTGTAGCCAAATTTATCGATTCTTTGTCTTTGGTGTAAGACTTGAGTAAGTCCTCGCTTTTTCTTGAGCAAAAGTTGTTAGCTTTAGTGCTTGCATGGGAGATAGTGAACTCAGATCTATTGGTCCTTGAGTAAAATCATCTGAGTCAGTGACAATTTGTTTTCCCTTTTCTGCTATAGTGTCTCTTGCCACTGTCATCGAAACCTACTCACTTCTCTTTTCTCCCTTCTCCTTCTCTACCACTTCTTCATCTACATCTTCCTCTGCAAATTTTCCCTTTTCATAATCTACTCCCTTACCATCTCCAATCTCCTCAGATGCCTTTTCTAAATCAACCTCTATCACCAGAGGATTCTTATTAGCTTCACCAGAGTCATTAACCTTTGCAATAATAGTATCATTTGCAACTGTGTCTTTCTCATTTATCTGGACATTCGGAGTGGAGGTATCATCATGTACATTTACTTCCATAGGGGTGTCATCTTTTTCTAGATTTACTCCATACTTGTGCTCTTCCAAAAATTGTTTTTGTCTGCTTGGCAACTTCATCTATCTTCTCAAGCATAATCTTGTTCACCCTCTTTTTGCTTCTGAATCTATATTTTGCATTCTTAAGCAATCTGTTAACTTCAGCCTTAGAAATGATAGAACACAAATTAACTAATACATATACTTTTATTCTCTCATCCACCAAGTTGGTTGTATGCCTCCTAGCATCCAAAATATCATACAAACCCTTCGGAATCATATATGATGGTTCTATCAGGCTTTGTTGTATACATTCATATATTGTACAATGGCTTCTTCTAATGCTCTTTGGTCATCTTCATCATAATTCTCATAATATACAGATATATTCTTCAAATTACCTTCCTTTACCACTTCATCAACTATTTCACTTAATGTCATTGGGGGCACAACAGTATAAGTACCTTCTACTTTGTTGGATTTTAGAGCTTCATCAAGCTCAAACTTAGGCTTCCTACTTGATCTTACTCTTCTAAATGGCTCAACTTCAGTTCTTGGTTTCTTGCTCAGTTGGGCTTCACCGGATTGAGGCTTCTTCATTACCCTAGCATAGATAGTTGTCTTCTTCACCTCTCTCACTGCTTCATCAAACTCTCTCTTCCTTTGTAGTGACTGCTACATATTCCCTTTCTGTCTTTCCTTTCTTTCTCTTCTCAACTCCACCGGTTGACTTTGTTTGTGGCTTGGGTGGAGAGACATGCTTCTGAGAACCGAAGGTGGATACTAACTTGGTTTGCCTTGGCTTGGTTTTCTTGGGAGGAGTGGAGACTAGTTTTGTCTTTGGTTTTACCATGTCCTCTTTCATAATATTCTGCTCTCTAGGCCTTTGAATATCTTCCTTTGTTATACCCATTTTCTCTGCAAGCTCTTCTACTTTTTCTGACCTTCCTCTTTCTTCCAAGCTCGGTGAATTTATTATGCAGGTCTAGACTTTTCTCCTTGTAAGTGCCAAACCTTTCTTCTTTCTCATCAACCAATTTACTCAAAAGGTGTTGAGCTTATGCATCAAGAGTGTTTCCATCCACTTCATATCCCATGGGCATGATCCATACTATTCTTGGTTCTATTGGCTCCATAAGGCATTGGTCTTTATCTACCATGAAACAAATGGTATCCTCATATTTTTCAACAATTTTTTTATGAATCCTCTCTCTAATTTGCATCATACCTTGGAATGATTTGAAATAGCCCCAAAGAGTAGCTTTCTGATCTTGAGCATCTCCCAATCCCTGCAAACTTTCTTTGAATTGAACTGCCACCAGTTTGTCATATGCCCACAGTACCTTTCCTACACCGAGGATCTCATTCATAAAGTAAAATGCTAAGCAAACAATCAAAGAAACAAACTTGAAAACATGTTTCTTATCTTGTTCAATCTTCTTCAAGTTGCTCATAAGCTCACTAAGAAGTACTCCACACAAGTCATACAATTTGTTCTCCTTGAGTATCTAATAGGCTGCATATATTGCAGTATTGAATACTAAATTTTGTCTACTATATTGATACACCTTATACCCTATCACCATCAATGCAAATCTCACATCATATTCAATTATATCACCGATTGTCATCGACCGGTTGTCATGCTAGGATCCGGTTACCTCTATCATAGTGGTGTTCTTTACATGCCTCAGACCAGGGATCTAACCGGTTGCATTTAAATAGGTTACCGCTTGAATGGATTGCTTTGTGATCTTATGTGGTCTATCTATCCATATAAACTCATCATGAATTTGGCTCAAGATACCTAACCCATTCAAGTTCATTAAAAACCAGAAAGTGAACAAATTGGATAAAACACTTATCTTTTAGTGATTTGAAATTGAGCTTCAGGTTCCCCATCTCATCCATCATATGCTTGGTGTATAATGATAACATATCTGCATTTCCAAGCTCTTTGATATTGCAGTGAATGTATGTCCTAATGTCCTCATTATGCAACACTCCATGCAACACAAAAGAAGATACTTCATTCGGATCATCTTCTACCGATTTGAACGGGTGTTTCTTGAATATTGGCCTTGCCCTATCAGTAATCTCTACTACCAATGGAGTTGCCACACTGGATGATGATGCCATTTTGAAATAGGGTTATAAATAGATATTCTTGAACATAGATAAATACCTTTTCAACTTCAATCGGATGCTAGGAATCTCTGTTGGATCGCTTTAAACTATGTTTTCACTGCTCAATCTCTTTCGCCTCACTCCTCTTCTCTTTCGATTCATTCATAATGTGAAGAATGAATGATAGAATTCCTTTTTATTCACCAAAAACCTAATTTTAAGTTGTAATAAATTCACAACTCTAAAGGTTTCTCGAATACTCTGCTTTCGAAGAATTCATCATCGAATTCTCAAATCCCTATGAAATCTTCCAGATATTATTCAACATCAATTGCACTGTTACTTGGAATCTTCTGCAACCTTCCACAACTGGTTACAAATATCAAGAGGGGTTTTTAAGGATTTACATGAAAATATTCTCCTTAAGGCATTTGGCCTTATTTAGGGGATGTGGTTCCAAAACCGGAATTGGGTGTGAAGCCATTATGTGCATTTGAATCTTCCTTCTTAACCCACATTTTCTTATGCTTCTCTCTGACCTCTTAAACCTTCACTTTGCCCTTTTCATCTAATGTGTTCTTGTCTACTCGAGCATTCTTGCTCACATTCTTGCTTTTGCAATATTTTGCAATGTGACCAAATTTGTTGCATGCATAGCAAACAACATTTCCTTGCATAGGCCTAAAGGTCATCTGATTTGGTCTCATCCTGCATTGGTTAGAAATGTATCCAAACATTCCACAAGTATATCATCTCTTATTTTGGAAATTATTATTCACTACTCTACACATGTTTGACTTATGACCAAATTTGTTGCATTTGAAACATTGACCGATAAAGGTAGCACCATTACTCATCATCATATTTCTGTATTGACTTTCCATATGACCAAATTTATTGCAAACAAAAAAATTACCATTGAATTTATAGGCATTAGGTTGTCTTACCGAAGGTCTCTTATTCTTCTGATGATTGTTTTGTCCAGAACCAGAGGATTCTCTTTTCTCATATCCATGTCCTTGCATGTCTTTTCAACTTCTTTGACTTTCTAGCATCTCATATATCCTGGCTGAGCTAGCTTTGAAATTTTTATTGTACTCATTAGCAGTGGAAAGTTCATCTCTCAGAATTATGATCTTCTTTTCAATTTCTTGCCCATCATTCTTGGATTGCACCAATTCAAGTCTCAACTAATCATTCTTATAGTTCAATCTGCAACATTCATCAGATATATCCTTCAATGACTGAGTTAGAATTTCCTTATTCTTCTTCTTGTCTTCGATCTCTTTTTCCAGCTTCATCATAATGGATTGCATCCCATTCTTTAGCACTATATTATCTCTAGCAAGCTTCTCGCATTCATCTATCTTGTCTTCTATGGCTTGATTGGAAATGTTTTGTTCTTCTTTCTCCTTGAATTTATCCATCAGTTCTTTTCTCTTATCTCTAGATGTGTTCACTTGTTCTTTTAGAGATTCAATGAAATTTTAAGCAGCATCCATATTTCTCCTCAAACTAATTTTTTCTTTCATCGTTGCATCAATATCTTCAAATGCCACAGTAAGTTTCTTCTGCAAACCAGAGTCCATTTATTCAATCTTCTGGATCTTCCTCAAGTTGTTAGGCTTCTTTCGAGAAAATAAGCTATGATACCAATTGTTGGAATCAATGAACACTGAGAGGGGGGATGAATCAATTATCTTCAATTCACAAATTTATTAAACTGGTTCTTAAACCACTAGATGCATAAGAATGAAAATAAAGTGCAAAAACATAAACCAATCAACCACAAAAAATATCACCGGAATTTTTATGTGGAAACTTGGAAAGGGAAAAACCATGGTGGGATTGAGACCCACAATATTATACTTTGATTAGGAGTATGATAATATTACAAAAGGTAATGCACTTGCATTGAGGCACACTACTTGGAGCTCACTGTTCAAATACAAAAGAGGGCTACAACTCCGGAGGACTCATTGTCCTACAAATGAGTTACAAAATCAATAACAATAATTGAACTGATATGTAGCATCTACAAATTCCAAAAAGCAGTTTTGATTAAGTACAATCTAACTGTCTTCCTATGTTCTTCTTATCTACTTGTTTATGTTGCATAGGCATATACCAAAGCACCAAATTTTCATATTGATGCTCATTCGATCATCACACATCAACATTCACACATCTACCATTTCAAAAATGGTCATACAAGTTGATCTTATATATCCGTGTTGCCAAAATAGATCTTTAATGTGTTGGCTTCATAATATTACAAAATATGAAACGTGTACCAACAAGTCAGCTCAATTTGTCCACAAATTCATATATGGACCTAAACAAGATGATAACAAGCTTCTCACGTGTCGGCACAATTACCTCGAACTCAACAACAACCAGTGAAATCATCCCAAAGATTTTGGATCACACATTACATAACTTAACATCAAAATGATTCTATTCTACCTGAATTACTGGATACCAGACCTTCAATCTCACTCATGAATCAACACTGGATACCAGAATTACAAAATAAGTTGCCCCGAACCTCAAATCGTCTGCCTCTATTACCGCAAACAAATTTATACAACCAAAATCAATATTTTCACAATGTACTCATACTCTGTCAGATATTGTATTCCACCTTCCAAACTTATGCCTAATGAATAATACAACTTCTAGTAAATAAAATCTACATATACAGGATATGATTTCTGAACTGAGTTGCCATCAATGAAAACTCCTAAACATATCTCATGCATCAATCTTCACCGGAACAATGTCTCTTGCCAACACCTTCTTGACAATAACTTCACCTGTCACATCCCCTCCAAGTCCTCTTATGGCATTTATGATTTCATCTACTCTTTGAATGTATTCAGCCTTTTTCTCCTCTTCTTTCATTTTCAAACCTTCAAACTAACCTCTAAGATTTTGCAATTTGGCCTCCTTTACCTTGACATCACCTTCATAAATTTTTCATAGCTTGTCCCATGTTTCTTTTGCAAAAGTACAATGCATAGCTTTGACAAACTTTGTATCAGATAAGCCACTAAGGATGGCATTCTTGGCTCTAGCATGTTTCTCATATTCTCTTTTAGCATCAAGATATATAGGGGTACTTAGGGAACGATATAGCCATTTTTTACTAACATTCAGACATCAAAGTCAAAAGAGGATAAATAAGTTTCCATTCTTCTACTCCAGAAGGCATAGTTTGTGCCATCAAACATAGGTACTTTAGAAGAGGGGGATTCATTCCTAGCCATTGTGTTCACTAACCAGAATCTACCCAAGCTGAAGAAAGCTTATCTAAAAGGGAACTTAGGGCTTTGATACCAATTGAAGGAACACAATAGGTCACTGAGAGGGGGGTGAATTGTGAATCTTTAAATACTTTTAATATAAGTGTGAAAATACTAAAGATGCAAATCAAATAATAACACACACAAATCAAATCACAAGACACAAGATTTACGAGGAAAACCCAATGTGGGAAAAACCTTGATGTGAATAGTTGCTGGAGTCTACTGCTCCAATCCAGCCTCACAATAAAATAACTGATTACAATATGTTTAGGGCACCAACCTCTAATGTTTTTGAGCACCAACCCCTAAATTTTGAGAACCTACTCAAGGAGCACTTACCCCTCCTCTGACAACCCACTCAAAGAATAGTATAAAGAAAAATTGCAACTACAAGTTGACGACCTTGTTACAAATGAAGTTTTGTAACACATCGTGTTTTCTACACCTAGGAATGATTTTGCACTTTTCTTCTCATAGGCTTTGTCCCCTTCTCTATGTTCTATGCTTACAGAACCTACTCTCTACCTTTTGCTCTCGTTTTATCTTTGCACCCAGCTTTCTGATCTTTGCCCTGTATAGTCTTCTTTCTCTTCCTTACTCTGCATGTAAGACCTTTTGTGTTTCCTACCTCGGCCTTCAATCCTCTAAGCTCTCCTCTCTACTCTCAAACGTTGTATTCTTCTCTCTTTTCCTTCTGGTCTCAGTTCTCTGCTCTGAAATATTTTATGTGTTGTAGAGTTCTTGAGTTGCACACCTGCTTGCCACTGTGTTTTACGCACCTGTTGAAGTTGCTTCTATATACCCTGTTACTCTTTAGTTTTGTATTTTTTGTTTTTCCCTTCTCTACTTCTCTGCACACCTACAACTCACACTCTCCCTATTTCTCAATTTTTCCACCTCTTTTCAGCATCACCCCCTTAACTCATCCACTATCTACACTTGGTGTTTATCAACATACTCTATAGATTTTTCCTCCAAAACGATATTTAGAAAAATCTTCTCAAGCCCCTAAATCTGCCTTGTCTCCTCCCATCTTCAATCTGATAGCTGTCCACATTAAATATACCCTATCTTCTCATTCACAATTAACCTTTATGAATTGGTATAGACCTATACATAAGACCAATTTTGGAAAACTTCCAAATAGTCCTTTGTTAGCATTGATTACATTTTTATTTTCTATTCAAGCTGGGAAGATCTTCTTTGATATGTACCCACACTCAAATACATAGACCTCTCATCAAATCTTTGTCCACCTAACCATCATAAATCACTCAGTAGTAACATGGATGGTGGGACCCATCAAGATATCCTTGTGCTCACAAATGGTCCACATGTAGGAAGCATCCACGGTGGACTCACGGGTAAGTGATGAACTGGCAATGATGTGGTGGAAAACACAGTGTATTTTGTACTCCCCTTGTCGTGAATTCGCAACCACCTTAGTCAAAACAAGACTAGTTGACATGCGAAACAGCAAAGCACATTCTCATTTGTCTTCAATGTGGTGATAAACATGAAGTGTTGTCTGCATCTCTTTTCACGATTTCACAATAGCTTTGGTCAACACATTATATGGACCTATGAAATAGTGAAGCACATTCTTCTATGTCTTTGGTTTTGTTATAAACACGATGTGTTGTCTACATCTCTTTTCGCAATTTCGCAACAACTTTTATCAATGCAATTTGTTGACCTGCGAAATAGCGATAACCCTTTCTTCTACATTTTCTTTTTGGCGATAAACACAATGTGTTGTCAACTTCCCTTATCGCAGTTTTGTAGTCGCCTTGGTCAATGCAAAGTGTTGACCTGCGAGACTACGATAACTCTCTTATCTTTGTCTTCTCTCTGGTGATAAACATGATGTGTTCTCTTGTTTTCTACAGAGTCATAGAAGGCTTGTCACAATTTCGTAGCTGAGTTGGATTGGAATTGTTCTTCTCTTGCGAAATTGGGAAAAACTATGATGACCTCCTTTGCTTCATGTCGCGGTATCACAATCAGGTTAGTTTGTGAAATGGAAATAACTACGAAACAACGACAGACTTTCCTTCCTCCACAATGCGGTAAACATCGTTTGATCGAATGTGGTAAAAACAGTGTGTTCTGCAATCATTGTTATACCTTTCTAAGTCAAGCCAGTTTGCCCAGTCATACTCCATACTTATCCAGCTTGCTTGTATTGTTCTCACTATTCTTTTCTCAACCTGTGCCAACCAAAAACAACATCAATTCTATCATTTTGACCTTGTGACATTCATCATAATGCATATGCATCTTTGCCTAGGACATCACTTTAATTATTGATAACACGATGTGTTTACTATACAATAACACACAACACCTTTTATCCCCTGCTTCCTATAAGACACTCATTATCCTGCATTTTTGTCACATGCATCACATCAATTATTGGCATCAATGACAATCCAATGTCAACATATTTCAAGGATAGCTTCATGATTAGGAGATCCTTCTTTTCAAATCATTTTTGTATCTTGCCCCGTTGCAGTTAGCTTCAGGTTTGCAAGTCCTCTTTTTGTATCTTGCCCCAAGAGAAGTTAACCTTGATTTGCAAGTCTGGAGCAGTGAGCTCATTCACTGTAATCTGATATACATAGTGGATATATTTTGTGGGCAAGTGCTCATCGTGGTTTTTCCCTATTTGGGTTTTCCATAGAGAAAATCTTTGTGTTCATGTGTTATGTTTATATTGTTGATTAATTGTTTATGTGTTGCATTAATTTTTGTTCAAGACTAGTTCACCCTCCCTCTCAGTCCTACCTTGGGTTCAATAAAAAAATCATAATTCCCTCTTATTTTATTCCTATTTCAATGATTACTTTGTCTTCCACATGGATGCCCTTACATCAAATACCCATGGTAACAAGAAAATGTTTCTCGTGTCAACTCAGAAACATTTGTAGACCCTTTGCTTGTCTTGGATCCAATTCTCTTCTTTGTCTACTGGTATTTTTCTACTCTTCACTTCTTGGAAACTCATAACATTATTCCCACTCATCCTCACCCCTCTTCTATCACTCATAGCATTCAAAACATCAAATTTGAATTCCCACCAATATAGTCTATCAAATCAAAATAAACACCTGAATTCATACCTTCTTTGTCAACAAAGAAAATGTATCTTCCTCTACCTCTTTGACTATTTGACCTTTTTCCTCTCTTTCCACCTTATCTCCATGAGAATTCATTATTTTAATGTCTTTTGAAAGGTGTATTATTGTTGCAATCAAATTTTGTTCACTCAAAATAGTGTTAGTACTACAATCAAGAAACTCAATTTCCACATTCCCTAACAAGAAATCAAGATCACTAATCATGGGGCTTTCATTTGTACTAAACTCAAACAAAGATTCATCAGAAAACTCTTCCTTTACCTCCACACCATTCCCCTCAAACTCAAATTTATCAAAATTATCTACTATTGCAATACTTTTCTATATCTCTTTGCTTTCATTCACATCAAAGAAACCAATAAAATATAATTTTACCTTACCTTCTACTACAACCTTGATCCCACCTAAAATCAGCTCTTCCCATTTTTTTGTCAATTCTTCAATATCCATCAACAAATTATCTTTCTCAACCTCTTCTTGGTTAGAAAAACAAACAATTTCTTTCTTCATACCATCTATGTTATATACTAAACAAACTCTTGCATTGTTGCATACCTTTTCCATCGCACCCTGTAATGGCTTCAACTTATGTTTCAATCCATCCTTCATCAGTGAGTATGTATTAGCATACCCATTGTGTACTACTCTCATGTAAAATTACCAAGGCCTCCCTAATAAAACATGACAAGAATTCATAGGCATAATATCACATTATTTCATCATAATACTTTCTAATATTAAATTTTACCAAACTTTATTCATTGACCAAAACATTATTTATTCATCTTGCAGCCAAGCTATTTTATACAAATGTGGGTGCTTTCTCCACTCTAGTTGCAATTTAATCACCATCTCTTTGGAAACAATATTATCAGTGCTCCCACCATCTATGATAATATTACATACCTTGGCTTAACACTTGCATCTTGTTCTAAACGGGTTCCTTCTTTGAATTGGTTCATTAAACAAGACTCTCCTGGTGACTAACACTTCTCCATTTTTAGCATCATCTGATTGTGAAGATTGAACTTCCTCATTATCATTCACAACTCTCGTTTTGCCTTCATTTCTTTTTCTTGTGTTTATATGTTGTGGATATTCATATCCTTCTCCACATTTAAAACAAGTTATCTTGCAATTTCCTCTTCCAAACCCTCTACCCGATCTTCCTCTTTGTCTGGAATCTTGTTCACGGGCTAAGAATCATCTTTCCTCTATTTTTTATTGCTACCATGCTCTTCTTTTTTTTATTTTTCAGATTTGAATCGTCATCCCAATATCCATATGATCTTCCTCTTCCTTTTCATCTCGGCCTCTTCCTCTTTACTTGTTCTCAAACCTCTTGTTCAATCTTTCTACAATATTCAAGGCAAACAAGTACGCATCTTTCATGGTATAAACCCTTATCAATGGCAACTCCTCTTGAATACTAGGTTTTAACCCATTGATATAACGGGTTATCTTCTCCATGTTCACTTTTGAATCGCATGTTCTGATTAAAATTCTATGAAATTTCTCTATGTATTCTCTTACATTTCTAGTTTCCTATCTCAAGCTCTGCATTTTTTTTAACAAATCTAACTAATAATCCATAGGAATAAATTGCCTCTTCATCTTTTCTACCATTTTGTCCCATTTGTAAATATTGTCTTTTCCTTTTCTTCCTCTTTTAAGTTGCACCGTTTCCACCAAATAGAGGAATGACCTTTTACCCTGGTCTTTGCAAACCTCACTTTGCCAAGATCTTCCGCTTCCTCGAGCTCAAAATATTCTTCTGTATCGTTTATCTAGTTGATTAACTCCTCTCGATTTACATTCCCATTGAAGGTAGGAACATCAATCTTCGGTCTCTTTCCTATTCTTGTCGATGCCCTTACTAAAAGATCATTCAAATTCATCCAAGGGGTTGTGTTCTATTGGTTAAAGCATTGAGTTCTCATTGTGTAGATCAAAGTTCAAATCCCAAAGGGACATCTAATATGGAATTCAAAGTTGTGACTCTTAGTCTTCCACAATTGGCTTCTAGGTGGTTTCTAATCAGTGGATTCTAATTTGTGACTCTTGGTCTTCCATAAGTTGATTCTAGTGTGGTTGCTCGAAATGAGCTAATGGTGGTTTCTAATAAGTATATTCTAATTTGTGACTCTTGGTCTTCCACAGGTTGATTCTAGTGTGGTTTCTCGAAATGAGCTAGTATTAGTGTCATGGTTGTGGTTGCTCGATATGAGAAAATATTAGTGTCATGTAATGGTCTCAAGTTGATACTCGTATGAGAAAAATATTTGTAAATGATATAGAATATATAAAAAAAAAAGATCATTCAAAGTTGTTGTTGTTGCCTTCTGCTAAACATGTATTTCATCATTTGCATCTTCTATATTTCATCCTCTTCACTTTCAAGTTCTCTCCTACAAGAAACCCCCCTTCTTATATCTTCTTATATGACTTCAACTTGCCTACTCAAGGCTCTAAAATCATCAATACAAACAACATCTAGAGGGTTTTTTCCTCCATTTCTAACTCCACCTCTACCCCATCCACGCAGAGCTCCTCTTGCATACATCTTTCGCAATACCCACAAGCTCTATCCTAGTGCAAGATACTTCCCTTTGGTGAATCTACTTGCACACTCAAAATATTAATACTTTGATACCATTGATGCAATGAGAAAACAAATCTTACCTGCAAATTCAACACACTTAACACAAAACACGAACCAATATGCAAAGGCTCTATGCTTTTGAAACAATAGATTTAAGCTCAAAGAAATAATTTTATTTTCAAATCAATGTCATTGTTATACATATAGTTATTTGGCAATGTTTATAAATACTTTGTCATTTGTATTAATTCACATTGTATCTCTCTATTCTATGACCCAAAACCTCGATTCTCTACCCCTTGGTTGATCTGTCTACATAGGAGCTTCTTTTTCTTTTCTTACTCCCCTCAATACTACCCACACTGTCCTTCCTCTTTTAAAAATGCAAGTGTTTCCTTCTATTCCTTTGCAGCAAACACACATTCCTCTGCTAAAGGTCGTTTGCTAATCTTTGCCCACTCTCACCTATTTGGGCCTATCCCTTCCTCTACGCAGCTCCAATCTTCTTCACTCCCCACGCACCATATTTTTCATTGCACTCTATTGTTAATGTCTACAATGAAGGCTCTTCTTTATGCTTCCTTATTTCTCCCATGTCTCTCCCCTCCACATAAACTTTGTCTCGTCCTGCTTTTGTTGTTGTCTTCAAAAAAAAATTAAACATTGCATTAACAACTCCCACTTTCTTTCTCATTAAATAACAGTTAATAGTCTTTTACTCATTTTATAGGATCTTAATCCTCATGGTGTTTGTTGATGTATATTTCATGACAGCTTACAACACATAATAAAGTATTGAATACTCTAAGAACCTCTCTTGAACAAAATCTCCTCAAATGCTAACTTCATGATCAAACAAGGTGACTCCAAGGTTCCTATAGTCAAGTCTTGACTTGATATGTGGATAGACTTAGTGTATAGATGTGATTGCTAGAAATCCAAGGGGGACTTACGTTTATGAACTACAACAGGAACTTGAACATCAGATGTATCAATCATGTGATGCTTCTTCTCCTATACTAATTCAAACTCGAATGAAAAAAGGACAAAAGGGGAAAGCATTTAGAGAAGCTATGCTAAATCCTAATTTGTAACAATGACAATAATGAATGATGCTTTGATTGACAAATCCTTCATGAAACTACTTTCTACTTAAGTAGAGATCACTCACAACTCCATAGAAAGAGTGTGATCTTCTAAGGTAGTGAAAGATCTTCATATTGTAAACAATACGTTCAAATGCCCAATATTGGTGCAATCCAAATGAAGTATTCATAATTGAACTCAACCACAATAATAATTAGGTTCAGTCTAACCATGCACTACAACTTACAATCAACAAGGCGTAAATGGTATGAACTGAAGGATTCATCAAATATCATCACACTTCTCCATCAATATCAATGAACTTTATCTAAAAATGAGAAAGTAACAAGGAACCATGTAACATGTAAAAGCACAACACATACATCCACCATAAATTCAATGAAAGTATTTCAGTGATTTCAACATAACTTGGCAACAATCAAGTTCTCTCCTCCTACTCTACTCTACTTTTAATTGCTTCTACTATCAACTATTTGCTTGGCTACTAATTATTAACCTTTAATATAAGAATATTGATCTTATATAGAGAGCTCGTTACATTTCAAAAGCTCTGATTGTTTTCTCAAATCAATGGCCAAGATCTAACAATGAAACCCTAATTAGGGTTTAGTGCAACAAAGTCTCCTTTAGCCAATGATAAAATTATAATAAATTGGACCCTTGTCCTTTGATTCCTAACCAATGAGAAAATAGGTTAGGTACATAGAATAATATTTGATGACTCGCCATGTGTCACTTGTTGCTTCCTTGATGAATCAAGTTCAATGCATCTGGACATGTTGAATTGGAACCCCTTAATTGGTTGAATGATGACTGGATGCCACCTTAGCTTACTCCTTGTAGATCATCGCAAGTGTACATGGTTGAGAAATATCTCTTGATACTCAACAGTTACGATTGCCCTTTGATTGATTGTGATGGTGATTGGGATATATCATTTTCCCCAATTGCATTATCTTGATCAAGTCGACCTTCTAACTTTGGTTAACTCTCCTAAAACTATCTTCCTTGATCACATTCACTCTTCCATCTTCTTGTTTGGGAACTTTCCTTTATGATGTTTGATGTAGACTTTTTGATGCCCTTGCTTGATCTTACTCCTTTTTGCTTATGCCTAATAATCATGTGCAAGTTCATCCTCTTGCTTAGGAATCTTCCTTAAGATGAACTTATCCTTGACGATCTTCACTGAGATTACTTCCTTGTTGTACTAGCAATAATTCTTGGATTTCTAGAGGAAATTCAAG
The DNA here is from genome assembly GCF_030272615.1 of Cryptomeria japonica. NCBI lineage: Eukaryota > Viridiplantae > Streptophyta > Pinopsida > Cupressales > Cupressaceae > Cryptomeria > Cryptomeria japonica. The sequence continues at coordinate 745,196,587 of NC_081414.1, read as the reverse complement.
ATTGTAAAACATCTTCCCATTTCACTACTATCATAATGTTGTAGAGAAATCTCCCATGTGTTGGTTGTATTCTTGAAGTTATAGTGTTTGAGTCCTTCTCTTGATGTCTTGATGTTCATCTTGCACTTTGTTGACTCTTTCATCTACTTCCTTAAAATGTTCTTGACCTTGATTCTTTGCTTCCTTTGCAGTAGTGGGATATCCTTCTCCTTCATTTGGTTGTTTGCCTTGTTCTTTATCAATCCACAAGCTTCCTTCATGTGATTTTTCCTCATGTCACCTTTTCATCCTTGTATTAAACCTGAAAGAGGAAACACTAGGAATCAAGAAACATGTGATAAAATAAATTCCATCCCTACACATTCTTAAGTCATAAATGAAAATAACATCAATCCCCCTCACTAATCCACTAGAAAATCATCTTCTTTCTTGACAAAAAACGATTTAGGCTTTTGATCTTCGATCAACTTCTTTCCTTCTTTCCAAAACTTTGATTTTGCTTTGAAATCCAACTTTAAATGTTTGAAAAATTTGATCGAATTTCAAATTCCCCTTTGTTGGTTGATTGGGAATTGCTTCCTTGGTGTGAATTTGTTTAGGAACTTGAATTTGTTTTAAAATGAATAGCACACTTCCTTTGCTTTTTAAAACGAATAGCGCACTTCCTTTTCTTTATATACCTTGCAACAAGGAGTCGCATCTCTTCCAATCTTAATCGAGCCGGCTTTTTGCCTTAAAAACATTTTTATCATGTAAATAAAATTTGCATTCTTCCTTGTCAAGTCGACATTCTCCTTCAATGTGATTTTGAAATCAAATAATGTGTAGCACTTAAGTTTGAATTATAATTGAAAGGGTGGAAATTTGACTAGGAGAAGGAAGGTTTGTTTTGTTCAAATTCGATCTTAATTACCTCTAAATCGCCCAAAAGAGGAGAGGAAGAACACAACCTAGGAAGAAGGTGCAGAAATTTGAGGTGCACTAGGAAGGTCTTGACTTGAAAACAAATCGCACTTGGAGTGGAAAATCACCATGCACTAGGAAGGTGAAGAATTTTACTTGGAAGGAGGAAGGTTTGATTTCCTTGTCAAAATTTCAACCAAGGCTTGATCTAAAAGTGAGAATGGAAATTCACACTCTATTAAGAAGGTTTTGTTATTCATGCCTCAAAATTTTACTTTCATTCCTCATTCAACTAAGAGCAAGGGTGGAAATTCGCCATGTAGGAGGAAGGAGTGGAAAATCGACTTGTAGGAGGAAGATTTGACTTCTTTGTTCCATTTTTTACTTGTATTGCTCATCTTTGCTTGAAGAGTGGAAATTCGACCTCTAGGAGGAAGGAGTGGAAAAACACAAGGAAGGAGGAAGATTTTGATTTCCATGTTTTTTTTCCCCTTCCTAGTTCCATTTTACTAGCAAAATTTGCCTAGTGTGAAAATCTGACCTCTACAAGGAAGATATCTCCTTTACTTCCCTTCACCTCACTTCGCTTCTTCGTAATTCACTCTGCTTGCAAAGGGTGGAAAATTGACTAACACAAGGGGTGGAAATTTGCACCCCACAAGGAAGATTTCTACCTTCACCAAATTTTGCCTTGAAAATTTCCTCTCAAAGTGGAAAATCAATCTCCACTAGGAAGATTTCATTTCCTTCATAATTTGCACTCAATTTCCAAGAGTGGAAGTTTGACATGTAGAAGGAAGATTTCCAATTTTATTTCCAATAAAACTCCATCTCTTAACACTAGGTCTCATCTACCCTCCAAATGGTGGAAAAATGCCCCTACGAAGGAAATTCCAATTTTCACTCTCGACCGTTTTCCTGCAACCTGACAAAATTTGACAGCTTTATAACATTGATAATATTGACAACATTCGACAAAATGATCAATAATTCTTTTGATGCTTCTAGATTCGACTGTGTGCACACAAAAATTTAACATCCAAAAACATCAAAAGAATTACTGCATGAATTGTGGAAATCTGATAGCATTAAAATGATCAATATTACACATTCGCCTCAATCTCGGACCAACACAACCAACCTCTTTCCATAAGAAAAGATTAACTAGGACCAAGCTAATAGACAACTAATCCTAAAACAAAGCAAAAAGTGAGTCTCTCCATTTGCAATAGAATGATGTGTGAAAACGTCACAATAGTGCCCAGTATGAAATTCAACGCCACCCTAACAGACACATCAAATAGCTGTTACAAACTTAAGAAACAAAGTAATCCTCTCCTTTAAAAAGAAATAAACAATTTCACTGTCAAAACAGTCCAGATTTTGATCCATTTAAAATATTCCTTCCACCGTTACAAAATGAGTGCACACAATTTAATGTTTAATGTGTAATGCTCCACAAAAGTCACGATTGGCTCTTATTTTATTCCTATTTCAATGGTTACCCCTCCTCCACGTGGATGCCCCTGCATCAACATTATTTCAATAAATAGAAGAAATAAATCTCACATATGTGAGATGCTAATAGAGACATTTGCTTTTCACCAATGGTAGCAAAAGGGATGAATATCCTTTCTCCACCCACTTCCACTTTTCAACTATTAATAGTATTGATCCTGCTAAGTCAAAAATACATCTTCCATGGCGATCAAAATACACATCCTTCAGGTTCCAAAAAACAAATGAATTCTCCAAACATTAGATTGGCAAGGTTGATTTTGCAGTGAGTGGCTTTATACCAATTTACCGTCTGTTTATTTTTAATATATATGTTTTGTTTCTATCAAACCATGGGTATACATTTATAAGCTAAAAAACTTGGTTTTTGTGATCTCTAAACAACTTAACCTCAAGCCTTAAGGACTTATGATTTATAATGTTCTAAAGTTGGTTGCTTTTGCTTCAGACTGCCACAGGCCTACCTCGGGTCTGGCTTTATAAATGCTTTATTCACTGATAGGCCTTCAAATAGTTTGTAAACATCGACAAGTTTTATCCAAAATTAATTTAGAGAACTGTAAGAATAATATATCACTTACAAAAGAAAACATGTATACTGTTGACAGTCAATGCTATGCTTGTAGAGACTACAAGAACTTAAAACCAATATTTCTCTTCATTTTGCATCGTGGAGGTTATTCGAGGTGATATCACTTAAGTCGAAAACTATGAACTTAATCCAAATATTTGATAAAACTATTTATATGATTGAATTTTTATTTTGGCATCCTTGTTAAGTATCATGATCAAGTAGATTCTCATCTGTCTACACTCGTATCATTAATTGACATGAAATTAAAATTGCAGACTTCCTTGTCAAAAATAATTGTGCAGGATCGTGTAAATGCACTTCGAGCCTTGTGGATGAACCTGCACAACAATGTCCATGCAGCACACAGAATGCATCTCCATCTGATTAGACAGTTTTTTACCATTTATTAATTAAATTGAAAATCACAAGACGGTTGTTTTGTGATTTTCAATTTATTTAATAAATGACAGAAAACTGTCTAATCAGGTGCATTCTGTGTGTTGCATAGACACTGTCAACCTACACCTTTCACATGGAAATCTTATATCTGTGAATGTTATCGTAGTTTGTCACAAATATTTGCCATTGATCTATTTAGTTGCAAATTATCTTATTCAGAATCCTTAATACCTTAATATCTTTTTCCAGTCAAAAACATTTTTGGTAGCGTTGTTGGGTATTCTTATATCATGGTTATAAACTTTACTCGTTTATAGATAAGTCTTTTGTCATATTGTATTTATAAAATTTCATAGGCAAGCTCCCTTTAACAGTTTGTGCTTATTTCTTGTAAGCAAGATTGCCTTTTTTATTTAAACCTATCCGTCCATATACCATGGTACTTGCAAACCATGTTGTCTATCAAAACATTACCTGCATTATTACTGATTTTACATTTTCTTAAAATACAAAGATATATTGGCTTTTGGCGGGAAGTACTTTTTTAAGAAGTACACCAATACAGCCGTGTCCAAAAATGGGCCTTCATTGACAACTGTATGTGACCAGAAAACCAAACTCTAAAAAGAAAGTTCCGAAAATAATTATCAAACTTCACCTTAATAATATATACAAAGGAATATAGAATCCAAAGAATAGGGCAAACATGGTCCACATCCACCATGTATTTTTTGAGATAAGTGGATGCCCATGTGAGCTACATATAAAGGGGCTTAAGAAAAAAAGAATTGAAGCCATTCACTTATCTTGGGCAAGGAAGACTTCCAAAAATACAATTGATTTATTGGAGTACATCACAAAACTACAATTTTCTCATGTACTTGTAACTGTTGGATTGAGCATTAGCTACTCCATTCATATGCAGCTTATTTCTGCATCTCAGGAAAATTCCGATCTCCTTAAGAACCTGCAAAACCAAAACAAAAAATTGACTTTCTAAGTAAAATTTACTACCAAAAACCATGTTGTCAAATAAGAAAGCTGGAGCTTGCGTATCATCAAATGAAATCTCTCTATAAGAAAATTTGACTGCAGAACAAAAGTATCAAGACAATCTAATTTTCCACACAAAGGCATAAAATTCAATCTAAGCACATTACCTAGGGAATTTGATAGATACAATAATAATGTGAAAAAACAGGCAAGCATGTCCATTCTTTTCAGGCAAGATTTTAATTGGGAACTAGATATTTTGAAAGTACTAAAAAAAAAAAAATCTCTACATATATTTCATTAATAACACAATAAATAAAAAATTTCAAGATCAGGTGCTGCCCAAATTGACCAAAAAGAACCAGTGCACCTTATAAAGTGGTTTTGAGATTCTTTTTTATGGAAAGCAACAATATAAAGTCATTTAACAAAGAGTGGATAATAGCATTGACATTCAGCTTTGCCAATAGCAATCTTAGATTTTTTTATTCAAGTACATAGAACTGCAAAGAGCTTCAAGGCATCACTACTGCATCCTATTTGATAGGATTAAATGCTTGTTTCAGAAACATGTAGTGAATGCTAAGAATCGCCTTTTACATCTCTGAAACATTATTACCCACGTACTACTATTGTCTTCTATAAAACAACAAAGAAAAAAGGACATGACCAAAGTTTTGAAAAGCAAAAGAAACAAAAGGGCATATAAGCTGTAGGTTTTCAGTAATAGTTAACATGTGCGATTTCGAGATTCCAAAAGGCTTATATAGTTAGATACTAAATTGCATATAAGAAATAAACTAACGTATTCAGAAATTGTAAAATAACAAATTAAACAACATTAAAATGTAAAATAACAAATTAAACAAGATGGATAATCTCCTCCTCAAGTGAGGAGATTTATAACAGTTTTAAGGATTTTTGCAAGTTGGTTAGAAAGACTGGGAGACTGGATGACTGTCTGCTAGAGATTAACAGACCATTCGGAAAAGTCAGATTGCATAGGAAAGGTAATTTACTTGCCAAAGTGAGTTCTACAGTCAATTGACCTGAAGAAAATGACCACTATCCAATATAACCTAAAATTAAAAATGGCCAGATTGATTCATCTGTGCAATGTTGAATAGGAATAAATGAGGTTAAAAACAAAACGTTGAAATGTAAAAATCATATTGATCTTAACTTGGAAGTTCTTGAATGGAACTCCCCCAACACTTTATGATGGGGCCGGGTGGGGTTCCATTCAAGATCTTCCAAGTTAAGATCAGGGTGATATTTACATTTTAGCCTCATTTATTCCTATCCAACATTGCACAGATGAATCAATCTGGCCATTTTTAATTTTAGGTTATAATGGATAGTGGTCATCGTCTTCAGGTCAATTGACTGCAGAACTCACTTTGGCAATTAAATTACCTTTCCTCTGCAAACTGACTTTTCCAAATGGTCTGTTAATCTCTAGCAGTAGCAAGCAGTGATGTTGATTGTATCCAACAGAATAATACAACTGCATTTATTTATACATTAATTACTTCACCCAAAAACAACTATATGTCCATCTAATAAAGAACGCAACAGGGGCCTCTGCCCTTCCAATAATAAAATGCACAAATGATAACCTCAATTACTTTGCATTGTTGCAATCCAACATAGGTGTTTTCAAGCATAAGCTGACACATTAGTCAGAAATTCTGAAATAAAAAGCATACCTCAATTGTAATAGTTGTGGGAGTAAGATCAGAGACATCAATAGAACCAAGTTCTGCTGCAATTTCTGCAATCAAAAAAAACAATTCACTTACTTTAAACAGTCTTCATCTTGGAGGGCCAATGTGAATTTTAGTACTTAAAATAAATATATTATTTTAAATTATGTAACAAAAAAACTTAGAAGGCATGGGAATATACTTTGTAGTGATACTTTTGCATTAGAATTGCCATATGCTTCACCTCGTTTCTCAATAAGTTCAGTGAGTTTTGCGAAAGCCTGCAATAAACCATTGAGACATGAACATCATGGGTAAATTCTTAACACTACATGTTTCTTGCAATTGCAAATAGATGGTTACTGTACATCAAATCGGTGGGACTGCCATACAGCAAAATGATCACAACAAAAAAAGATTTAACCCAAGAATTACTATTAAGCTCTGAGGATGACACACTTATTGTTTTACTGCTCAAGTAACAGATAAGGTGAAAACATGAGATCAAATGATCTTGACAAAAAGATCCGTAGTTGAAAAACACAGACTCGACAATAACTCAGCTGACCCAAAAAAATAAAAAACTTGGACTTGGCAATAACCCAGAGGAAAACTTGACAATTTCCAATCATTACAAAGCACATTGATTTGTAAAAATATTCTTCAAAAACATGCATAAGATAAATTTGCATGCTTCAAAACAATCTACTTCAAGCTTTGCAAGAGTTCCTGTTCAAATAAAAAATCAATGAAAATCTTCTTTTAGAACAAGTTCTTAGTTGGACTGCATTTTTTTATTGAACAATTCCAAATCTGTATCACTCTCCCCAAAACCTTCGTTTTGCCTCCTTTATCCTCTTAATGGAAAACAACAGGGAGGTTTGGAAACCTGACAAGTTTTTGAACGCCAGCTGTGATTTTATTTAGTGAATGGTATTATCTTCATTGCTTTTGTGGTTCGCCTGATAAATTGTATCAATTTGGAGGATATAGACTTTGGAGGAAAGGATCTGACGGATCTTATTCATTAAACTGTTTCACTTCATTTTTATTGTCTCACTATTTCTGGTAAAATGGGCTTAAGTCAACTGTTTTTTATAAGTTGTTGCATGAAAAAACACAAAAAACAAAACTTATATTTTCCTTCTTGAATAAAGAGACAAAATTCATGAGAAATGATACCACGGTTTTGCTTAGATTTTTGAGCTGAACAAGTTTTCATTCTGAAATTGAACGTTTTAGCCAAGTCATAGGCAAGTTTTTGAGAAAAACTCAGAGCTGAGTTATCATGTGAGTTACTTGCAAATTTCACAAGCTTTTCATCTATGGTCCAAGATCAACAAGCATGGGGATCAAAATCTGTGCATATTTAAAAAAGGATCTCCCGTGTTTGTTGCCTTAAACAAACTCGGGAGCTATAAACAAACTTTGTAGAGTAAATAAATACACTTACTCAAAATATATTCACAATAAAAATTTAACAGGTTCTTCGGTTAGGAGTAGTGGTTTAGTACCATTATATATCTTTATTTATCACCAGTTTAAAATGGTCCTTAGTGTGATATAACATTTTTATTTGTATAGAAAAGAAATAAAAAATTAACAGGTTCCTTTGCAAGGGTAGTAATTTAGCACCCATTTTTTATCTTAAATTACTTCGAGTTTGAAATGGCCAGTAGCGTGAGATAATGTGTTTGTATTTCCTAGGGCACTGCTGCGATTGAAATCCATAAATACAGCAACTTTTGGCCCTTCTACCTTTGGCCAATTATGCAAGCATACAAAAATTTATAAACTTATTCAGTTTATCTAGATATAGCATATTTAGGAGGCTTGGCACTAAAAGAATAATAGAAGTATGTTAAAAGGACAAGTACTTTGCACCTTCATTCCCATAATAAATAGGTTTGGTGGCACATGAATTTTTCAATAGAGCTTAAATGAATGAAGGTGCCTGTGCATCACAATGAAGGGCCACTATCTATATCGATAAAGAGAAAAGTAAGAGAAAATGATACCTAGGATAAAAATAACAAAGAAAACACGTAGATTCCATAATATCCAGGGAATGAGCACTCCAAAATATATAGGGAAGAAAAACAAACCTGAGTATATGGATCCACTGAACCTTGTCCTAGAAGGGGTCGTGATTCAGTCCCAACTGCCACTACTCGTTTGGCCAGAGCCTCCAAGGGCACATCCAGCCAAACAGTGACTCCTTGATTCAAATAGCTCCTGTACATTTACAACACAAACAAGAACTGAGGCACTTACTAGCTTGGAAAACTAATTATTGATAAAAAAAAATGGATTTATGGACTAGATGAGAATATGAAGAGCAGTTCCCTGTACTTTTTGCAGATCTCTAAATTCTTACCAATTTTCAGGTCGAACTACAGCACCACCTCCAGTGGCAACGACCAGACGATGCATTGTAGATAACTCGCTCAAAACTTTGCTCTAGATATAGACATGTCACCAACTAGATTTGTGAGTACAATTGTCACCATCAAACACAAGT